>NW_023607035.1:0-60001 GCF_013339745.2 Dermacentor silvarum | reverse complement strand
GCCTACTGTATTTACTCGAAGATACGTCGAGCACGGATATAGGTCGATCCCTACATATTGTGCTTTCTGAGAAATAAAAAAAATTATTCGAATATAGGTCGACCCCTATATCTTGAGAAACGGAAAATTGGAACATGACACACCTTTATTTACAGTAACCTCAGCTCGGCCACTAACTAGTAGCTGCCGCAAGCCACATCCTAGTCAGAACTGTCACGAAAGTTCTCCTCGTTGGAAGGGAGAGTCCGTTGCGCCGTATGAACTTATGGACCCAGCCCTAACTCGCTGTAAACGAAAGACCTGCCGATCCGATCATTGCGCCAACTGCCAGGCTTTCGTCTGAATGTCCTTGCAGGACACCTGAGGACCATAAACCAGATACAAACTTCTGTGTTTCGGCAGGAAGACACCGTTTCGGCCCTGCCTGCACTGTGGTTTATGCCCCAAAGTTGCGTCGAACACGGCGAGCGCGCGCTGCCCCGGCTGACGTGGTTTTGGACTTTCGGTGAACGCTGGCGTACTACTTAAATCGCCGAGTATGGGGCCAGCAGCGGCTCCGGCGGCGGCGCTGTTCCAGCTCGGCACTTTTGCTAGCTTTGATCACGAATATAGGTCGATAGCTAATTATGGGTAACATTTCCGAAAAAAAGGTCCACCTATGCTAGAATAAATACGTAGTTTCTTTGCTAAAATGCCATAGTGATCTTCTTATTCTTAGTTCAAGGTTGAAGCTTTGACTGCTAATTCAACGTCTTTGATTTCTTTAGCAAGCTTCATTAGTAGATTGCACACTAAGGGTGATGATATTGATGTATGCTAGGCTATGTACCCCTCTGAAGCTAACTCATAAATTAGAAATTCAAGACAACAGAACCATCATGGCTTTGTCCGCAGTAGTTTGTTTCTTGAACCCAGTTGCGTGGAGTAAAGCCCCGCATGATATTCTGGGTTACATCATAGGACACGTATTTTTTAGCATATTTTTATAAAAAAAGAACAGTCCAGGCATGGCCGCTCTCATTCCACGACTAAGTTACTATGACATAGATGACATTATCCCGGCGATTACACCGGACATCATTTGCACATTTCAGAGCCACCTCCTGAGAGAACGCTCCCGAGGCAAGGTGACGAAAAGAGTATGCCCCTGACATCCAAAAAAGTCTTCAACCGCTGCTGTCGCAGCGTTGCAATTGTGTTTCGATACGCGACAACTTCCGCTTGAATACGCCTGAGGACGTACTTGTGCGTGGAGTGTATTTCAGAGACCCAAATTTTGCGTGAAGGTAGAATCAGAGACCCAAATTAAGCAATGCTAAAGACATTCTAAAACATATCAAACACTGAGTGAGTAACACTGCGATGTGCCATGGTGTACCACTTGAATTGAAGTCTCCTGACCATGGGTTAAGTCTAATGCCATGGGGCATTTACAAAAAGAATGCGGTAATAGATATATCACGTTCTCTAATGCGCTGGATGTAGGCGCTGGTTTGTCTAGTGTATATTGCCTTGCTCTGATACAGCAACTGTCACTATTTATGAAGTCTCGCAGAAAAGAATGACTACAAGGTAACCACGCATGTCAAGGCTCAAAAAATTAAAACATGAAAAGCTCCAACCTTCTGAGCGGTTTTCAAAATATGCATATTGTAATTTCGTACGAGAGTTTTGAAATGAAGTTTAGGTGACGTGCGCAACGTTTATAATCAAAGAGAAAATAAACGGTAGCACAAAGTTATGAAATGTTTCAAAGCAGTCTTCAGTGGACACAGTTCCTGCAGAACATTCGAAAAGGCTTTGGTCCTTGCCACCGTTGCCTAGAGTTGGCTCTGGTCCCTTCGATCCGCTTGCACCAACGGAACCAGTTGACGAGGAGCAGCACTTTGCCATTCGTTTCAGCAGTGCAGCCCTTTGCACACAGCCGTTCGTGCAATGCAGAAGTGCAGGTCTGGTTCACAAGTATTCCCGAGTTATCCTGAACCGTCGAAGTTGGTGGTGCCGACCAGGTGCTGACTTGGTGCAGTGCGCGAAGCAGTCGACGGCGGCATCGACCAGGCGTTGCATCGATGGTGGCGCAAAATGGCCGATGAAATTCATTTACCGCGTGGAGATGCGACTGACACCCGTCGCCACCGAAGATTGGAACCTAGTGAAACAGGGCAATGGTTTTGTCTGCAGAACACCAGGTGTCTAAATAGACAAGCGTATGCGTGCGTCTAATTCTGCAGATGTTAGCGTATTCTACACATCGTAGCAGTAATCGTCCTTCATTAGCTAGTCAATCTCTATATGGCGCCAGTCAACACAGCCTATGGTGTTACGCTACCCTTTAGCAGCTCTTTTTTACGAGGAAGCCAGCCTTGACTTCTCCGCTTATGCTGTTTAAAAAGTACAATACTCGATCAGTGCGCACGTTCACTGAGGATTCGGATAAATCAAATCTGTCAGCAAGGCAGTACATGCTCAAAGGCTTCCGATACAGCTCAACACTATCAAGGAAATCTTCTTGGCACTGATCCGTGTTCGCCCTCCTAGAAAATCAGGGAAGAATGGAGGCGATTCGTAGTGCGGACAAGATCGTTGAGTCCCGTGTGACACTCGGAGGACCCGTTTGAATTCGTCCCCAATATACCGGCTAAGAATGTGCTCGCAGTAACTTGGATGAAATTGAAAATGAAATGCATAATTGAATGATTAACAAAAATCCACTAATTAGGTTTTAAACTAATTACCTGATGGCCCATATTGCAATTTACAAATTGTAGCCGTGTAGTTGGCAAGGCGGATACACTTGGAACGAATTCTCGGGATAAAATGAATTTCCAGATATTAATTCCCGAACTTTGCGGAAAAATGCATTGACGTTCCAGTTAAGTTTGTGCTTCAATGCAGAAACCGACGTTTTGTTAAGAAACTAACTGGAACGCCAATGCATTTCTCCGCAAAGTTCGGCAATTAATATCTGGAAACTCATTTTATTCCGAGAAATCGTTCCAACTGGATCTACCTTGCCATCTACAGGGCTACAATTTGTAAATTGCAATATGGGCCATCAGGTAATTAGTTAAAAACTTAATTAGTGAATTTTTGTAAATCATTCGATTATGCATTTCAATTTCTTGTGCAAGTAAGGTTCGCCTCTTCGAGTGGACCAGCTCATGAATTAGAATTCGGCTATCTCCCACAGGCAACCTTTAAGTATTTTTGAAAGTGTTTGCTGAAACATCCTGTATATATTAGTCATATAACAAGCCAGCAAAGACCCCAAAGACAGCATAAGGGGAAATTACTTGTACTTACTAACTGAATTAATGAAATGATAATTTAATCGAAATGACAATGGATGCAGAAACAACTGGCCGCAGGTGGGGCACGAACCAACGGCTTCGCATCAGGCGTGCGATGCGCTTACCAGTTGACCTACCGCGGCGCCGTTTTCTCATCCACTTTCTGGGGTATTTATGTTTATCTATTAAAACTGATCCTGGGAGTGTTAGCCAGCGCCACCACTCGCAAGCCTTGGCGGCGGATGTGGAACATCCTTTCTCCCGCAGGCGTCACGCGTACGTGAGCTTATTGGGTGAAGGCAACTGCTCAATAAACCCACACATGCTACCTGAAGGCGTCAATGCTGCCGTATTGGAGACCCTCTCCTCGTGCAAGCATGTACTATATGGTAGTAGCTGTTTTTAAAAGCTCAGTAGAATATTCGAATGAGTGTAAATCAAACCAGCTAAGAAACAAGCTAACATTTTACAACGCATGAATAAAACCATAGTAAGTACAACGAATGGCCATGTTCAGTTTGGCATGTTAGCAGGTCATGCATTTTCTTTGAGAAGAAACAAGAGCTGCAGGGTCCGGCGCACGTTTGATTCTGCAGCAACGAAAGAAATAACGCTTAGTAGTCATTCTCTCAGTTCCCTTGCCTAATCACTTGGCCATGTTTTTCCTGGGGTGCTGCGACGGGCGTTTGTAAGCTCTCTGAGCGATAAGTGAAAATGTCGGGACTTTGGAAGCAGCCAAGTTTTACTCGCCTTTTATTCGTTAGAGTTATTCCATGTTTAAAGCGCAAAAATGCCTTGTTGCTCGACTGTGTGTTCCGTTCTGCTTTTCAGAGTGCTCTTCAAAACAAAGACGGCCGCTTTATCCCGTTTGCTCACGGAGCTCATTTGCAATGCAGCGATCACGCTGTAATGACAAGTTGAAGCAGCGCGTGAACACTCAAGCATGATGGGCGGCGATCAGGAGCGCTTAGACCGGATGAATTCGCATAGCGCGTGATAGAAAAGTAAGGAGAAGGCGATGATAATGCAGTTCATGCATCTTGGGCAATCGACACAAAGGGAGGTATGCAGCGCTTATGCGATTAGTTCGCGAGCTGGAATAGGCTGTCGGAAGTCGCGAGCACTTTTTCACTTCTGCACTGTGCTCTCGTTCTGCAGCGGCGGACACGCTGGGATGAGGGGGAGCGCTGAAAGTAAGACTGCAGTTGGGGAAGCGCTTCGAAAGATTTATTCGGAAATATATTTAGGCCATGCATACTCTGAGTTACTGCTCGAAATTAAATTGAATGTTTGTTATAATTTCAAGTACGTACAATTTTTTCCTTCGCATGCGAGAATGATTCTGGTGCACTTGAGCTCATGAGGCAGTGCATACGAAGTGTCGCAAGATTTCCAAGCCAGATATCTTCGCCTCTTTCGCTAGACCGGTTGTTGCTATTGGATTTTCTTCTGACGCTTTCATCCCAAACGTATCATGCGAAACAATTTGAACCTCATTCCATGGAGAATATGGCACTTCCTTTTATTTTGTATCACAACCTCTAGCCCTGGTTACATAGTGGCTTTGGGTACTTCCCGGTACCTCATGGAATTCTTAGGCGATGCTTATTATATCAGTTCACCAATGGTAAGAAGTCGTTAGGCAACGTTTGAGTAGATTGAGGAGCTGGGTGCATCCAGCAGCCATGACTACGGTGTCATTCGGGGGCAAGAATCATCGAGAGATGATGAAGCAGCCATAGTAGATGTGATGCTATCGGTCAGAAGATGCATCTCATCATCGGGTAGGTAATGAGGCAAACGTAATCGATGTCGACAAGCCGACCACAAAGTTCGGACCGAAGTAAAGTAGCTTGAGACCAGAATACATTGGCAAATATACGTATATGACTCGGTAAAATGTTTTGAGCTGTCAGAAAAGCAAACGAAGCAAGTTGAAGAGGAGGCTAAGGCGTCAGGACTGCAAAAAAAAAAAGACGCAGTTTCACCCAAAAGATGTTGAAGCTGAATTTATTTTCATCAATAGTACAAAAAAAAAAACAGGTGAAGTATAAGTGCACAATCGGAGATCCTGAAGTAAAAACTCTATGGGGGGACCTCCTAAACAGGGAACAAATGGGGGTTAGTATAATTGTGGCAACAGTAGCAGGCTACATCATACAAAGGTTGTGTTTGTCAGCAAATAAAAAAAAAAAAAACTGGATGAAAAAGAAGAAAAGAAAAAAAAAAGAGATTTGAATACGACAGTGTGGTTGTAGTATGTGGAACTTGCAACGCGGACAAGTCTTCATTGGGGGAAAAAAAGGCTGTCAGCCCTTCCACGGGGGTGGAGATGAAAGACTAGCGAAGCTGTACTATGGTGGGAATTATGTACTTCCAATTATGACTGTTAATATGTGATAGTGTAATTGGTTATTTGAACTATTAAAGTATGAGAAATATATATGATCCAGTGGTTTTAATTTATTGAGTGACCACAGGGACCTCGACCTTATGGTCGCTACGCTACACCGCCATAGGGTGTACGGCAAAGGTTGGCACGTTCTTCATAAACACATCACCAACGCCGCGCGCGTTCGGTGCGAACGCGGGTAAAACGCCGCCTTCGTCGACAACATTTGTGCGCGCGAGGGACTCGCACATACAGCATACGGCCAATGAGAGTTCTTTTCTATTGCCGGTTGCGACCATCGCAATGTGAGCCCTTAACAGCTTCGCTATAAAAACAGCGTTTTAATGCAAAGCTGGTGGTGGTAGCATGGGGAACGAGCAATGCTGTAAGGTATTGACAGGGACAGAAAAAGTCAATTAAAAATATAAGAATAAAATTAGAAACAGTGCAATACAAATTAAGTTAATAATGTTTGCATCGCGCAATAAAAATACTACGAGTGCGGTAAGGAGTTAATATAATACGCCTTAGCTTTGCGCTTGAAGGCTTCAAATATACATGATTTGATATCGGACGGAATCGAATTCCACAATGATATGCCTGAAAACATGCCAGTAAATTTTCCATAGTTAGTTCTAATTTTAGGAAGGAGCAAATTGTGACGTGCGGAAAACATTGTGTTATTATGTTAGTGAGGTCAGTACGGGTAACACTTTCAATACCTAACTCCGTATTTATGCGGTGGAACATTAATAGCAACAGCTTATGATTGAAGAACATTCGCAAGGAGAGAAGGTTTAGGGAACGAAAAATGGGAGCAGAGTTGAAATGTCATCAATCGTACCGGTTGCTTTTGTAAATCTTCTATAATTGGTGGAGATGAGTGAAGTATGTATTACCCCATGATGAGAGGCGCTATGAAAGATGATTGTGAATATACGCGTAATACAAAGAGAATAGTTGGTGAAAAAAAGGAGCGCGATTTGATAATGACGTGAATGCGAAAAGAATTTTTTTGAACAAGAGATTAAGCACAGTGGTTGAATTTTAAGTGCACATCTAAGATAATGCCTAGAAATTTGGTTGACCCAGATCTTGTAATTATGTGATTGTTAAGTGATACAACTAAGGAATCTCAGAATAATGTTTGAGGGGTATGAAATACCATAAATTTTGTCGTCGATGGATCGATGTATAACGCGTTTTTCAGGCATATGCGAGATCATTGTTTAGTTTGCTTAGTAATGTGACGGAATTTTTGCCGGATACGAAAAGGGTTGCGTCATTTGCATAAAGAAGGCAGTGGGCATGCGTTAATATTTGTGGCAAATAATTAATGAACAGTGAAAATGACAATGGCCCAAGTATTGATCCCTGAGGGACGCCTCTATTAATAATTTTAGGTGAAGAAAAGGAACCATTCACTTCTACTATTTGTGGTTGGTCTGTTAAGTAGTCACGAATGAATCTGCAAAGGCAGGCCAGAAATCCCATAAGATTCTAGTTTGTGTAGGAGAATGAGGTGGGCAAGTGTATCGAACGCTTTAGTGAAATCAATAAAGAGAGCACCGACTAATACGCCTTCGTCTATAGCTAATTTAACTTTGTCAGTAAACGTAATAATTACAAGTTATGTTGACAAATGCTCTCAAAAAACAAATTGATCAGGAGATAATAGCTTAAATTTTGATTAGTAATTAGTTAAACGCTTGTGAATAAGTTTTTCAATGACCTTGTCAAAGTAAGACAAAATGCAAGTAGGACGATACTTATTCAAACATTCACGATTACCTTTTTTAAAAATTGGTGTTGCCTTACCCATTTTGAGACTTTTGGGAAAAACACCATCTTTAAATAATTTATTTATTGCGTTGGCAAGTACCAGTGAAATTTATTTATGCAGAAGCTTAATGTTCGACGGTCGGCAAAGCGAAGCATCAATTGCGATAGCAGATTACTACAGAGCTATACGGAGTAAGGATAGTAGTTTTATCGGCTGCATAAACTTGGACACATTCGCTTACTAACTGAATTAACAAGCATGGTGCAAGCGCGAACGAGCAAACATGAGTAGATCACACTCGATGACCGCAGACAACCACTGTCAAAACGCTGGCGTGAGCAAGCGCGACTTCAGCGAGCGAAGGTTCGTGCGATCTATCGTTGAAACGGAAACTGAGAGGCGAAAGCACATCGCATACATACGTAACAGCCGTGTGGAGATCGCTTTCAAGATACGGTGCGCGCGACAGCCCACAGCCACTCAAAATACAAGTACACAGTTGCTGGCAGAGTAGAAGCCGCACCCCCTCCCTCCCGTGCTGCCTTCCTGCTTTCCTCCTCTCGCGTGCGAGATTAAGTCGCCATTTCCCCTTGCGCCCGGTCGCAACATGCGCATTTGGTGCCGCAGCTAAACGGCACCTCCCCTAACTTCATGCCTCCCATCCTCCCACGGCCTTTCGCACGACGGAAGACATCGCGTTTTCGCTCCGCTGTGCGTTCGCTCCCTGTGAAAGCGCGCGTCCCTCGCTCGCTTTCACTCGCACATACAACATACCGCGTGGCGATGATTTGATGGGCCTTGAACTTTATACGGAACCTCACGGCGACGGCGACGATGATGACGACGACGGTGACGCCAACGGCAGAAATCCGCTTGGAGTGTTGCTATAAAAAGAAAAAAAAGAAGAAAGACGCCCACGGTTAAAGAACTTCAGGTGGTTAAAATTAATCCAGAGTCCCTATGACGGGCCTCATCATCATATTGTGTTTTTAATATGTAAAACGCTAGAATGTAAGGTACTTGGCAAGCAGCATCGTTTCGAGTCCTGCAAAGCGCTTCCACGTGGGCAAACGTGCTTGTGCAAGAGAGCAGTATTGTTGGTGACGCGAGCGTGTATGACAAGAACTGCAAGACGATGACGATTGCTGCGGCGATCGTGTGACATGGCCGGCAGAATATTTATGCCGGCCATAAGACGAAAGCTAACGGCATGGCAATTTTTGTGTTCTCAATAAGTAAAGGACGGACGTAAGTGAGATAAACACAGAGTGTGACGTCAGCTTCGACTAAGTGTTACATAATCGTCATCATCATCATCATCAGCCTATATTTATGTCCACTGCAGGACGAAGGCCTCTCCCTGCGATCTCCAATTGCCCCTGTCTTGCGCTAGCGTATTCCAACTTGCGCCTGCGAATTTCCTAACCTCATCATCCCACCTGACTTTCTGCCGTCCTCGACTGCGCTTCCCTTCTCCTGGTATCCATTCTGTAACCCTAATGGTCCACCGGTTATCCATCCTACGCATTACATGGCCTGCCCAGCTCCATTTCTTCCGCTTAATGTCAACTAGAATATCGTCTACCCCCGTTTGTTCTCTGATCCACACCGCTCTCTTCCTGTCTCTTAACGTTACTCCTAAGATTTTTCGTTCCATTGCTCTTTGTGCGGTCCTTAACTTGTTCTCGAGCTTCTTTGTTAACCTCTAAGTTTCTGCCCCGCATGTTAGCACCGGTAGAATGCAGTTTTTGTACACTTTTCTTTTGTACACATAATCGTACACATAATCGTACATAGCCCTATTTTTATTATGTGTTGTATGTTATAACGACGACGGCATTAGGTACTACGTGAAGAAATGTTAAAACATGTTCGACCTGGGCCGATCATGAAGGCAGTACAGTGTCACACAGCTTCTATGTAGCGTTAGCAGCTGCGAGAAAAGGACCAGTGAATGTTAGCCAATGCCGGAGGTGGTAGTGGGTAACAGTTGCTCACTTCTGAGATGTCACATGGATTAAGGGCAGTAATGATCAATCCCATGAACGTATTTGCCTTCACACAAACTGTTTCGATTCCTACTCGTGGGCGTCGTGTACTAGATGTTTTTTTATTCTTTTTTCTTTCCTTCACGCGGCGATTCTGCGTGTATTCGCGGGCTTCTTTCACACTCGGAAAAACACATTTATGTAGCACGTATTGAGCAACAGAAAGCTGTATCGGGTGTTTTTCATGTTGCTCTACAGCTTTCTCATTGACACTTTGATAGTTAGGACAGTATTTTTCGAGTTCAATAATTAATTACAATTAACTAATTAAATTTCAGTAATGAAAAATTACTGGCGGCTACTCCACTGTACGGGAAACAATACGCACTAGGTTTGCTTTGCGTAACTCCGTTCCTATTTTTTAAAATCGTGCTGCATTATAGCTGGGACACCCTGTATAACCTCATTGTCGTATTATATATATTAAGGATAGAATCAGCGAATTTTTTATAATAATTTTTTTTCACATGTTGAATTATACAAGTACTAACATACAAGAAATCGATGCAGCCTTGGAGACTTACTTCGTTGTACTGGAAAACTTCGCCGAAGCGTATTTTGTGACAGAACTCTTGTTTAAGACGAAATCTTAGAATTACGTGACAGCTGTCTGCCGTCTTGGATTATAATAAAGTGACGTAATAAGAGCAAACCATGGTTCACTAAATTTTTTAGCACGCTGATTCGGTGAAGGAAAAGAAGATATAGATGATACAGGCAGAATCCATCTGCAGGAAACCTTCATGAACAGAAATAACTGAATAAACTGAATAATCTGGTAACGATTGACGTGAACACGTAGCACTCGCACGAGCGTAATAAACCTATGTCAAAATATTGCAGGATATAATTAAAGAAAACAAAAATAAATTTTGGTAGTATAATAAACGTAACAAGAACGATAACGCATCCACCCTTGCGATAACTTGTCAATGCCTGATCACCGAAATGTGAAACTTCCTACGGAATGAACGTGCGGAAGCAAAAGGATTGTATATGGTGTCCCGTTTCGCGTGGGCGCGCGCGTATGCGTTTAAGTGCGGGTGTTCTCCTTTATTGAATCCTATTGACGAATAAATGATGATCACTTTATTCTTGAACGGGCTCGCATGCACCGCCTCATTTACCATGCGTGCAAATAAGAGCCGTTTTCCTTTGTAGTTCTGAGCGGGCCAGCATGGGTTCTCACCACATTGTATACATTTTTTTCGGGCTTGTCCCCCCCTCCTTTTTATTGAAGTGGTTAAGTGTTTCATTTGTAGTTTGATTGGTGACCTCATCTTTTGATATTGATATTTTCTCTGCTGTCTACACATACAAAAGTCTGTTATTTTTAGCGAAATACCGAAACGTTTCACTTTGTGGTGTGAGCTATCACTACAACTTAAGTTTTTACTTTCCCTTCTGTATGTGCATCTCTTTCACTCTCGCTAGTTTGTATACCTACCGAATTTGATCACACCGTATTTGTGTTAACCCTCCCCACTGTTGTGCCTTGTAAACGAGGCGCTCAGAGTCTGTAATAAATAAATAAATAAATAAATAAATAAATAAATAAATAATAAATAAATAAATAAATAAATAAATAATAAATAAATAATAAATAAATAAATAAATAAATAAATAAATAAATAAATAAATAAATAAACAAGACGCAGTTTCACCCGAAAGGCAAAGCATCGATTGCGATAGCAAATTAGTAGAGGGCTATATGAAGTAAGGGTATTAGTTTTCTCCGCCGTATAAACTTGCAAACATTCGCATACTAACTAAATTGACAAGCACGTTTTCACGCACGCACAGGTAAACATGAACACATGTCGCTCGTCCACCGCGGGAACTCGCTGTCAAAAAGCGGCAGTCAGGAAGAGCGGCAGCAGCAGGGAGCGAATTGACTTTTGTGATGTCTCTCACTTCAACGCGAACTAATGGCCTATACTCGCTCAACCCACCCGTCCGCTCCGCACGCGTCCGCCCGAGTGCGGACCGGGGCGGATGTCCAAAAGGCGGATCATGTGAGGAGGGGACACTTCCGGCGGAAGAAAAAATAATGTGACGTCATATCTGTTAAAAACAGAAGTTACAAATTTCGCGCCTTTTCTCAAAGGCGCGAAATTTGTTTTCGGAGGCCTGCCATTACAGCTGCATATTCAAATGCCCCGCCATTCGACTTGATGGGCGTTCCGAGCTTTCAGCGCCGAAAGCGATGCAGGAAAAGGTCAGCCGTACGGATGTCGAAATCGCATCCCTGCACTGAACATACTTTCTTTGGAGGCCGACGTACGCTTTGAGTGGTCGTCCTTTCGGCAGACGCCAAGCCCGTCGGCCAGCGCTGTCGCACGAAAACAACTAAATTAAAAAATTATCTGGCAGTCGCAACTCGCTGCTTTTGACTAAACAGGTAAGAAACAGAGAAACTACCCGCGTCACCAAATTGAGACAGACATCGACAAGCAAAACAACACAACATGCGAGGGTATTGTAGCAGGTGAACTTTACGAGCGCGCCTTTTGGCACACCAAGAGTTGCATTCCATTGCAAGTGATAGCGGCGTCAATGCTCGCCGCTATCGATGGGCGCTCTTTCGGTTGGCGCTGAAAAAAGTGCTTATTGATAATTATAAAGTAAAATTGAGTTGTCTCTTCTTTTCTCGCCAAGCGTATATAAAATTGATTAGGAATTTTATTTTCGTTGAACGAATCTAACTGAGTCTCTATTTAATTATAAAATGCTTTTTTTTTCTTTCCCATTGTTTGTTCCCTCCAAACATAGTCGCGCTTCAATCGCTGCTCCCGTAACCACCCTGGCTGATGTCGGTGACAATTCGTTCTGAACCGCTTTTCGCCCGAAACTTCGCGACCTACGTGGATCGACCTTGGATCGTGTCGCAAAACTCGGTGTACGCTGAATCCGCATGAGCGTATTGCACGCGCACTCCGATTGGACGACGCGGTCTGTTGACAGCTGGTAACCATTCGGTGGAGCAAAGGTGTTCAAGGTTGGCAACTATCTTTAACAGCAGACGACACTGGCCTATTTTTGTAGTTGCAAGTTCTAGTTTCCACGTCACGGTGAAAACACCACTCTATGCTGTCACAGTCTGTTCAGCAGCCGTAGGTGTTGCATGGGCGCGGTCATCCTTGTTCGAAACATTGCACAGTCACCTTATCTGCGCCATATTTTAAAAATGCGTTGCAATCGCAACATGTCGCACCATGGTACATATTCTTGGACGATCACTTTCAGTGCGCGCTGAAATGGCTGGATGAGCAAAACGTCTCGAACCATCTAACGTGCCGCGTTCAACCTGACGCGAAAGTATCGTCGTAAGTGATTCGTCTGGGAATCCCCATATATCTCTTTCTAGTCGGTTGCGTTCGGCGCGATGACGCAGTTTTTGTAGTTGTGCTTTTGACGGTAGTGACAGATTGCAAGAACACGTTACACACGCACAACTGTTGCGGAATACACCTACGACAAGTCACCTCTCTTTACCAATGAGCACGCGTGTGAGGCTTTGCGTACAGCTTGCTGATTTGGTTGCATTGGCTTCATCATGCCTGTTTTTTGCTCCGCCAATTTTGACAATGTGCTTGAAGCACGTTCACGCGTGAATTTTTTCCTTTTTTTTTACATATATAAAACCACCAAAGACGAAGTTTAATGCTTGCTCTTTGTAAACTTTCAAAGCAAAATGAAGCCTTAAAGGAAGCAGAAAAATAAAAGATGTGCTCAGCCATGGATGAAGTTGTTACCGTGTGTAAAAATGTCGTGCATAAGCGGTAACTTGATGCAGCAAGGAACTGAAGGTTAAGTAGTGAGTGTACAATACATTATGACTGGCGTAAAAGCAATATGTAGATATAGTGGCCACCTTATCCAGATAGATATACTCATCAGAGGTTTTCAGGAGAATATTTATATGAAAGCAAATAATTTATATTGATGATAAGACAACTTATTTCGAGGGTACTCAAATAATTACATTCTTTCTTGCCGGCCTGAGTGGCCAATATGTTGCCCTTTTAGTACTTAGACCAGTGTTGCCAAGTCGGACGAGGCGGCGTAGCCCAAAGTTGCAGAAATTGTAGCCCAAATGTAGCCAAACACAAAAAGAGAGCAAAATATTTCGTAGCCAAATGTAGCCATTATTGTTTGCAGTTTTATTTGTATATAACTTTTCACATTCAACTACGGGAATCCTTTTTTGCACAACCCGCTGTAACCAAATTTCATTGCCGCCATGACGGTCGACATCACGCTTGCACAGAGAACACTTTTTGGTTGGCCCCGAAAGCTCTCATGTTCCAGCGAATTGCTGCAGAGGGCGAAATCATAGTGCTTTTATTTTATGGCACTTAGAACTGAGTTATTATCTTTAGTTATATACAGTAAAATAAGTACGAACTCTGTGTTTTAGCTCGCGTGAGCGCAAAATAATGTTCAGCCTCATTGAGCTCTCACGTGACCCATCCCCCCCTCCCTACGGCGTAGAAAAACTTCAGCTGTCCAGCGGTCTGCGACGGTGACGCGCCCACGGCTTCTTTTTTATGAGCCAAAACCAGCGAATCACGCTATGATATCTGGCGTTATTTATCTCATCGTCCTATCTTACTTTCTCGTTAATTAGCTTGGCCCGGGTTACCTGGGACACACTCTATCTAGTTTTCATTTAGATCAACCTGGCCGCCATCTTAAGTCTCTAGCACGCCAAGAACATGCGTTAAAAAGAAGTGATAGACAACAGATATGCCACACGCTGTCTCAATCGCTGTAAGCGAAGCTTTAAACGGTTGCTGCGCAAAACAGCACTCCAGTGTAAGAAGCGCACAGTCGTTTGCGGCGACGAGCACGTCCCGAACGTAACTCGCTTGGAATGGCCAAAGCCGCGACGGCTCACACAGAGTAAAGGTAAACGACAAATTGATAACAGTGGTAATCCTGTGAAACCCGGTTCTGTCAAAAAGCAAACCATGTTGATCGTTGATATGCTAATAATTACTGGGGTTTTACGTGCCAAAACCACGATATGATTGAGAGGCATGAAGCAGTGGGGTCTCCGGATTAATTTTGACCACCTGGGGTTTTTTAGCGTGCACATAAATCTAAGTACACGGGCACACGGGTGTTCCTACATTTCGCCTCGAGCCAGCAGCGCGACACCTCACCTACTAACTAACACACTGGATGATGTTCATGTGACGTGGCGCACTGATGTCATCGTGGCAAATATGTTTCGATATTGGCACAATAAGTGCCTGCATCTGTCACGTTACGGGCAAACCATCTATACGTAAACGCGCCCGGACCCTCTTTGGGCTTGGGGTCTTGCTCCCGTTCTTTTTATACTTTCTCGCATACTTTCTCGCATGCTTGACCCACTTTCCCATGGTTCGATTCTCCTCTCCAAGGAGGATACGATCTTAAGTTTAACCTATGGAAATGAACCTCTAATTTAAGCACTCATCTCTCAGGAAAAGGAATATGGCAGTAAAGCTTAGCGTGAGAAACATGAAGCGGGTCGAAAAATGTGCCCGGCGTCATAGTTGACCAAGAAGCCATGACCAGAAACATACTGGAGCGTGTCATTTATACCCGTGCTTTTTTCATGTCGGCGCCACGATCGCCCGACCCTATTTTATTGCTCTCTGAGCATAGGCGATGTTAGTACTACTGTGTACTGTGAAAACCCCTCTACTCCCAGGCTCATCCCGACGCCCGGGGATCGGGTGTCTCACGGTGAAGCACGATGTAAGTTTAAGTACATCAAACATCAAAGCCACCGGCTCAGACAACGGCGCAGAGAATGGAGGGGGAGGGGGGGGGGGCGGAGGGCATTTCGCGTTCGCACACACGCACAGGCGCGTTGCCGACTCAGGCAGCTAAAACATAGCCATCGAGGTATGTTTCTACTCGATCAGAGCGACCTCTGGAGCATTGATTAGGGCGCCACTTATAGCCCAAACAAAGCCAAGTCGCAGATCTTCAGTAGCCCAAATATAGCCACGTAGCCAACTCGTCCAAGTCGACGCCAAAATTTTTTTTCTGTAGGCAAATTTGGCTACATATAGCCAAACCTGGCAACACTGACTTAGACTTATCTAATTCCGCATTTAAACAATGTACAACACATTACCAAAGTGCACAAAAATAAAGAGTACCACGACAGGCATGCCCCCTCTCTCAGCCATGGCAGCAAACAAGGATAATCGATTTGAGACCGTTTGATGCTGCCAGCGTCTTACGTGCATGCTCTAGTTTTATTCTTATTTCCTATATAAAAATATGCTTGCATAGGCTACACATGATCAGTGAACTAGGTTATTTGAGTGAGTTGGACATGGGCTGCGTATTGTTTATGTAGTAAAGACCTAGCTAGCTAAAAGCACAGCTATATTTTAAGAAAATGCAAAAATGCCTAGCATAACATAAACAGCTCGCCAGTACTTGTATATTATCTGAAAGTAAACCAAGATTATCAAGTGACTAAGCATTGCAGTGAGTTAAGTGATCTAACGTATGAAAAGGTTGACATAGTAAGTGGCTTTGCGTTTCTCTTTCTTAATTAGTAGCTGCTTTGACATGCACATGATGATGAAGGGAAGGCTCTCATGGCGCACGACTGGACAGCACAAAAAAGTGAGGAAACATTTGCTGCCATTTTTTATTTTCATAACAAACCAACGAATAGTTCTTTGGATTCAACTTATTGACTAATACACAATGTGTTCTACATAAATCCACAAGATTGGTGGGCTCTATTATCTATTCACTACTCGAGTAGCCAAATAAGTGGTACCGCCGTGAGCAGTATGAAGAAAGCACAGAAATTTGTAGTCAAGACGCCACAGTGGCTCAGCTTCTGTGCCAAACGTAAAATTGAACCACAAGAAAACATTCATACTGGCTAATTAGGTGTGTATTCACATGTACTATTTGAATTCCGCACACCACAAAAAAATCTTTAATTCCTTCCCGCATTGCTCACTATTGTAGAGATTTTATTGCAGCGCTGTGTGTGTGTGGAGTAAAATCATCTGACAACTCAAAGCTGGGGTTATATAGTACATTGAAAGCAACTTTGCATGCGGCTTAGATAATCCTCCTGCAAATGCAAATGTGTCACGTTATTATCAGCCGCTTTCTTTACTACTTGTTCACTGTTACGCCTGAACTATACGGTGGCACCAGGCACTGCTGTATTCCTGCAGGCATGCAAGAACAGCTTGGCTATGCACAAGCATCCCTTTCTATCACTCTGAAATGAAGATGATACACATTTGCTGTCAGAATGTGCTTATAAACATAACTGCCTAGCCTTTAAAGAAATCTTTGAAGTTTAAGGGCTGATGCTCAGCTTTGCTGGTGTGACATTTTAAATTGCTGTTACAAGACTCAGCTGTGGGATTATTGGTGTGCCTGAAGTGAAATATCATATGCAGCTTACGCACACAATCTGATTGACCAACAGCGTGCAGGAATTGGTCTTGGAGCTATCGGTTTTAGCGGTGGCTTTCCATTAAATTGACAGTGGAAGAGGGAGATTCCACTTGATCAAAAGGCGCAAGTGAAAGTGAGCCTAGAACTCATGATACCATATGCAGTCACCATGTATGACGGAAGAGCAACACATGAGAGAATGATGAGCAGTGGAATTCATCCCACTAGTGTGGGAAGTAGTGTAGCAGCCTTCAGTATTTCAATTCTGGAATACTTAACACAAAGCTTTGAGTTATTTACACGACATAATCAACAAGACCACTGTCATGAGCGATGGCGAAGACTAAATAAAAAGTTGTTGCCTCAGGTACTCTAATTGGTCTAAAATATGCATTCTCACAAGCAGCGCAAGGTCCATGAATTGGTTCACATAGAGGTTTGAAATATTGTAACTACACCACGTGATAATACTTAAATAAGACCACCTGAATACTGTATACAACATCTTTGATGGGGTCTCGTTGGTGTGACATGTCTTAATAGGAGAAGTTGTGCTGTTTTATTTGCACACACATGCACAGTAATCGCAAGGTCTGCAGACATTTTGTTTTTACATGTTACTGTGTGCGTCAAATGAGTAACACAAATTATACAATCAAGACATAAGTAGATTTTATATTTTGTAGAGGACTAATTCCTATTAGTTACGCAAGAATTTATTTTTCTTACATGCAGATGGGCATTTCCAGAAAATGATAAAGAAGGGTCCGTGTGTATGGTGCTAAAATTGATGGTTTGATATTATGTTCTCTGGCTGGGCAGTAAAGATATGTCAAAAGGAAACTGTAGCATACTGACAAAAACAGTGTGGGTAATATAATATAGGGTGCAGATATTTTGCCAGCAGAGTCACTTGAAAGGTTGCCAGCAGTTCGTCCTTATTTACTGGCTTCAATCACATAACTAATGCTGACATAACTCTGAAAACTTGTGTTCAGAATATTCTATTGACACCCAATAGGCGCCCTTTCTATTATATTGATTCCCGAATGCATTGATACACCTGGCCACCAACTCCCACAGCCTCAAATGTGTTCAGTATGGGGTATAGACGATTTTATATTCGATTGATGGACGCCGCCATGTTGGGCTGTTACACAAACAATTTCTGAATTTTACGAGAAGTTCAGTCACGTAACCTGGTTATGAAACGCTCAATGCATTTATACAACTGTTTTCATGCTTGCGAATCGACTGTAGTACCGTAAACTTCGTTGTTAAAGACACAAAACAGAAGCGTTATCAGCTCTATAGGGCGGCACCTAAACGCTTGCGTAAAATGGCGTATATGGTCGTATGCTCCTTTGACATCGAGTGCAACTAAGTGCAAGGCATATAAGTGCAACTTATAGGCGCTTGAGGCTGTTCAGTTCTTGGACCCAGGTAAGGAGGTCAATAACGTTGTCGATGGAGGAGCGACGTCGACGAAAGCCCGCCATGGTGTCCGGGTGGATGTTGAATCGCTCGAGGTACCATTCCAAGCGAACAAGAATCATTCTTTTCATCACTTTGACGAATTGCAATCGTATCATGTCGCAACTTGGCACGTATTCTTGGACGATCACTATCAGTGCGCGCTGCCTTGGCTGGTTGAGCAATAGCTCTCGAATCCAACGTTCCGCGTTCTACGTCACGCGAAAGTGATACTATCACCGAAAGTTATTCATCCGAAATCGCCGTGTTCGGTGCGATGGCACAGTTTCTGCAGTTTTGTAGTGACAGCTTGCAAGAACACGGAGCAGACCCACAACTGTCGCGGAATACAGCGGCGTAGGTCGACAAGACACCTCTCTTTACCACCGAGCACGCGTATGAAGCTCCCGAGTTCAGCTTGCTGATATGCTTGCATTTGCTTGTTCATGCTTTTTTTTCACTCTGTAAATTTTAAGAGTGTCCTTAGAGAACTTAGAGGCATGAAATGCCTTTTCCTGTTTGTACATATATAAAACTCCAAAGAAGAAGTGTGGCACACAAGATGCCTCTTAGATATTGAATTATTGGTGCTTGCAAAGTTTCCAAACAAAATAAAATCTTAAAACATGTGCTCACTCATGGATGAAGTTCTCACCGTGTGTAAAAAGGTTATGCATAAGTGGTTAACTTGATGCAGCAAGGAATTTAAGGTTAATCAGCGAGTGTACGATTCATTATGAAGGGCATAAAAGCAATATGTACATATAGCGGTCACCTTATGCCTATATATACTCATGAGATGTTTTTAATGAGAATATTTATTTGAAAGCAAATAATTTATATTGCTGATAAGAGAGTTATTTCTAGTGAAATCAAATAATTACATTCTTTCTTGCCGGCCTGGGTCGTCAATTTTTTGCTCCTTTACTACTTAGACATAACTCATTCAGCATTTAAACATTGTACAACACATTACCAATGTACACAAATGAAGCAGTATCATGACAGACATGCTCCCTCTCTCAGCCATTGTAGCCAACAATTAGGAATGATTGACTTTAGACCATTTGATACTGTCAGCATCATACATACGTGTTCTATTTTGATTACTCTAGATATAAAAAGTAAGCTCACACACGATGTACATAAGTGAACTATTGTAAGCTCTTCTCAGGTAGTTTGACTGCGGGCATGCGATGCATGTTTATGTATTATGTAGTAACAACCTAGCTAGCTGATGCACAGCCATATTTTAGTAAAAAAGTTCGTAGCGTAACATAAACAGATGGTCAGTACCTGTATTTTATTTGAAAGCAAAGCAAGATTAAGAAGTGACTTAGCTTCGCAGTGAGTTCAGTGATCTCTCGTAGTGCGAAAAAGTTCATGTAGTAAGTGGTTGTGTGCATAGCTAAGCTATTCTAGCGTGACTGCAGGAATACAGCAGTGCCTGGTGGCCTCAAGGGCAAGTCTTTATCGTAATAAAAAAGTGGTTTTGTGTTTGTCTTTCTTAATTAGCTGCAGGTTTAACATGCACATGACAATGAAATGAAGGCTCATATGGCGGAAGACATGCCCGCACAAAAAGTGAGGAAACATTTATTGCCATTTTTTATTTTCACGACAAACCAACGAATGTCACCCGCCGTGGTTGCTTAGGGGCTATGCTGTTGGGCTCATAAGCTCGAGGTCGCGGGATGAAATCCCGGCGACGGCGGCCGCATTTCGATGGAGGCGAAATGCGAGAACACCCGTCTACTTAGATTTAGGTGCACTTTAAACAAACACAGTTGGTCCAAATTTTCCGAAGTTCCCCACTACGGCGTGCCTCATAATCAGATCGTGGTGTTGGCACATAAAACCCCATAATTTAAAATTTTAAAACCAACGAATAGTATTTTGGGTTAATGTTTGTGAATAATACGCAAGGTGTTGTGCGCTAAACTGAAATATTGGTTTGCTCCATTATCTATTCACTATTCGATTAGCCAAATGAATGGTACCCCCTGTGCAAGAGAGCACAGAAATTTGCAGTCAGGCGGCCATAGTGGCTCAGCCTCCGTGCCATATGTAAGCTTAATCCACAAGAAAACATGTATACTGGTGAATTGGGTATGCATTCACATGTACTATTCAATTCCGTACATCACAAGTAATCTTTTATTCCTTCCCGCACCGCTCACCATTGTACAAATTTTATCGCAGCGCGGTGTGGAGTAAAATAACTTGACAAATCAAAGCTCTGGCAATTCAGTACGCGTAAAACAACTTTGTATGTTGCTTAGATATTATAATGCTCCTGCATATGGGTCAGCTTGGGGTCAGCAACTTTCTTTACTAGTTGTTCAGTGTTATGCCTGAACTATACGGTTCACCAGGAACTGCTGTATTCCGGCAGTCACGCTAGAATAGCTTAGATATGCAGAACCATCCCTTTCCATAGCGCTTAAATTACGGCTGTGCAGATATTCTGTAAGAATGTGCTTATAAGCATAACTTCCTAGCATTCAAAAAAGTGTTTGAAGTGTAAGGGTGGATGCTCAGCTTTGCTGGTGTGATATTTTGCATTTATAGTGCAAAACCGCATCGATGAACAGGAAGGACACCGCACAAATACTCGTGTTGTGACCTTCCACTCATAATGCTCGTAGTTTCCTGAAGTTTTCTCTGTGGTTTAAACATGTGAAGTAATCTGTAAATTCGAAACTGTGTTAAGTAAACTGAGACACCATGAAATGCACCATGACACTGAACGAAAAGCAACATAACACTCAGGTGTATATATTTTTTTGTCACATCAGCTCTTTGGGGTGTAGGTGAAATATATATGTGCACAATTTGTAGCTGCATACAACATGCATTTCACATTTAGAGCTCAGAATGATCAGTGTCAGACATATGGTCCAATACTTTGCACACTGATAGCTATATTTGGTGCAACTCGAGTAGCACATTCACAATGGACTACTACATACAACATCCGTTTTGCACTTCTCCTTTGATATTCTACCCTCCAACAGAGAACACAAAGGTACAGTCTGGAATATTTATCTACATCAATATCAAACAATGAATCAAACGTTTATTTCACCAGAATATTCTGGATGGTCTTCAGGGGTAAAAGCTGCTCTAGGCAGCTTGACTGAGTCTCTGAAGACCCTTACATCGGCAGCATACAACGTTCACAGCACTTATATGCATATAGGATCACAATTGTAACTTACGTGAGTAATACTGTACAAAGTTTACGTGCAAACGTACAGTACACAAAGTTTACGTAAGGATCACTTGAAGTTAACATACGCAGTTAAAGTAGGATGTAGAAACTTCTTCCTCGCTCACCTGCTATCATCATAGTCATCGTGATTGTTGTTCCATAAAAACGCCATGTTTGCTCATCGACCGCTCTTCCTGTGTGGTCCTTCGCGGGCTTCTACAAAATGGTGCCGAAACCCGGGAGCTGTATTAATCAACGACCGAACAGCCCCCAGTACCGACCGAATGACGACGAGCCCGCGCATGGATTCACCGCGAAGAGCGGAGTCATCGCTACCGACGGCCCTCATCCATCCACCGACAGCCGCCAGCTACAAGGAGGCCGAGCTGATTATGGATAGGGCACTTATCAGAAGAACGGTAAGCCTCATTTTCGACGATATCGACACGTACGGCGCTCAGTGAGGCCACAACGGCTCAACTGCACCTCATGAGCAGCCGGCTCGAAATGCTTCATGAGAGACTTTGTTTCCTTGATGGAAAGATTGAAGTGCTCACTCCTGATGATGAAATATATGAAGAATATACCCTTCAGGCAGATTACAGTGATAAACTGGTTACATTGCAGTCTAAAATCAGATTTGCTATTGAGATGACAGAGAGTGTAAACAGTGAAGACGTGTCACAGATCTCTGGAAAGGGAATGACCATCTTATTACTCTTGTGCCTTGATGCGTTGCAAAACATACAACCGGTAAAAGATTGTAAGACCGATGTTACAAGCCATGGCTGCATTGAAGAAGGTAAACGAAAGAACGGCATAAAGACAGAAATCTTGAATTACATGGAAGTACCGATTGAAGACAATATTGTCGTGTCTAAAACCGGTAGTAACATGGTTAGAGACTTGTATGACGGAGCCGAAGACAGCAATCAACTGATGTCATCACCTTGGACTTTAGAGACGCGTCGGAAGCACAAGGACGGACAAGTTGTAACTCTTGTAGCCACAGGGATACCGAAAGAGCCTTCGTAAGTAAGCGAGACAAGAGAACGGTTCAAATAGCAAGATTCAGCTCGAGAACGTATCTACTAACAGTCCAGGAGTCCACGAGGACCTCATTTTCACCGAAGAGTCACGGTCCCGTCTAGGCAAGGGAACGCAAACTGATTGTATTGACGACCACAAAGGCGCACACGTGAACCGCAGTGAAGTCAATTTCAGCCAGTACACGTGCCGACAACAGAAGGTTCATCGCCACTGCACAATCTACGTAGAAGAGCGACTGCCGACAGCCCTATCTCCCGCTGTCAGAACTAAGTACTTAACTCTCAACGAATCCTACATGGCACAAACAACCAACGTCCGACCATTAAGACTACTACTGCCGCAGATATCCCTGAAAGCAAGAACAACGATGTAACCGAGACCGGATATCATCTGCGCAAAATCAAAGCAGTGCAAAGACAGGCCAAGGTTTCCATTTCGCCGAGTGCTTTGTCGACGCTGAACACATCTTGACGACGTCCACATTGTTTCAAGGAAGATCAAGCAATGACCACAGAATACTATGCGCCAGCTACTGATGTTCAACGTTGAGCAACGTCGTCTAAAACCACTACGTGTGCACGCAAGAACTGACACTACGAAACAAAGTGCAACTGTGCATTCGGTAAGGCAACAAGGACATCGCAGAGATCCTGGTAAATACCGATCACAAGGTGAATTTACACGAACCAGTGAACAACACCGCCCGTGCCAGGTTTCCTTCACCTTATCTGGCCTGCTGGAACTTCCCGATTGCTCTGATATGGTGTAACCGGACTGTCTCTGTGCCAAGGACACGAAATGTCCCTCCATGTCGTGGCGGGGAGTGTGTAGAAACTTCTTCCTCGCTCACCTGCTATCATCATAGTCATCGTGATTGTTGTTCCATAAAAACGCCATGTTTGCTCATCGACCGCTCTTCCTGTGTGGTCCTTCGCGCGTTTCTGTAACCATGTTTGCTCATCGACCGCTCTTCCTGTGTGGTCCTTCGCGGGTTTCTACAGAAACCCGCGAAGGACCACACAGGAAGAGCGGTCGATGAGCAAACATGGCGTTTTTATGGAACAACAATCACGATGACTATGATGATAGCAGGTGAGCGAGGAAGAAGTTTCTACATAGCATTCGCATCAAATATTCAAAAGGCAAGCAGGCTTTCGGCACCACACGTCTCCTTTTCCCCCACATGGCACTTATTGCATGTTATGAATGTGCATCCATTATCGACAGTATATCTTCTAATGCAAAAATACTTTCTTAGACATAGTTTTACCTGTATATTTTACTTACCCATAAGTTCTCGCTGCCCTACTTGTGCAGATACCTCCTTTAGTAGTGGTATCTGTGTTGTGCGTTCATTAGTGCAGCAAATGTCACGTAAACTCTGAATTCATAAAACAGAAAGCGTATCTAATATAAACAAGAAACCTTCAGGCAAGAGCATCATAATAATTCAGCTGAGATGGTGGCACTATTATACTTGCTTTCACTTGTGACAGTGTTCCCACACAAGTGTTCCCACTTTTACTGTCGCACGGTTGTGACCGATATGCTCACCGTCATTCAGATTTCAAGGGATGAGCGACGGTTGCATATGTACAACATCTTCCTCTACCTATGTCAATGACTTAGCTACATGTAGCAGGTTCAGCTGTGTGATTATTGGTGTAGCTGAAGTGATGTATCATATATAGTTCCCGCGCACAATCTGAATGACCAATAGCGTGCAGGAATTGGTCTTGGAGCTATTGGTTCAGTAGTGGCTTTCCCCTAATTTGACTATTGAAGAGGCATATTTCACTTCATCGAAAGGCCCAAGAAAAAATAAGCCTAGAATTTATGACACCAAATGCAGTCACCATCTATGACCCCGCGCTAAAATTGCCCTCCTCATCAAGGAAATCGAAACCCATTGCCTCACCCTCAGCCGTCAACAGTGGACTGAACTGTGCAATACCGCTGACGGACAGATTCACTGTCTCTTTTCTTGGAAGCTTCTCAACCACCTCCTCAATAGTCAGGCCATCCCGCTCTTCCCAACAAGATCGCCTCACTAAACTTCTCTATACAGAAACGAAGAAACAGGGCTGCGCCCAGCACTTGACCCATTCTATCATTCTCAACCGCATCTCACGCCTTAACCTCGGTGCCCGCACTTATAATTACGTCACAGACTTTCTCTTTAATCGCACGGCCTTCCCCGCGGTGGGGGATCTCCGCTCCGACGCCCAGACTCTCGGCCCAGACTCCCAGACTCTCCCCAATGCTCTTTAATCTCGTCATGATCGATGTTGTCATGGAGTTGCAGCAAGTTGACGGTGTCACCCACACCATCTACGCTGGCGATATCACCATTTGGGCCCACCAAGGCAGTGACGGCCAAATAGAAACGGCACCAGAATCCGCCATTGACACAGTGGATACCTATCTCCAAGGCACGGGGCTTCGCTGCTCCCCTGCGAAGTATCTCCCCGTGGGCCCAGTGCAAACTCATGGCTCCTACACCAGGGCCCCAACCCACCACTGGACGAAGACTTTAGTGTCGCTAAGATCCAAGCCGCCCTGCACAAATTAAATAGCCGCTCTGCCCCTGGCCCCGACGGGGTCACCTACGAAGCCCTCCGTTACCTGGAGCGAAGCCCTCCGTAACGAAACTCTCCGTCACCCACCTCACAGATTATATTAATGACTGCTGGCTAATGGTGCCATTCCCCCGGCCTAGAAAACAGCAAGAGGTCATCCTTATTCCAAAACCTTGGAAACCCTCGATTAGAGCACTGCACAGGCTCGGGCTTACCCGAAAGCCCGGGCCCGGCCCGGCCCGTGGGCCGGGCCGGGCCGGGTAGAGCAGTTTTGTCACGGGCTCGGGCCGGGCTCTGGCACGGCGTGTGCTTTTTGACCCGGGCCCGGGCCAGGCTCGCGTGTTTTGACGCGGGCCCGGGCCGGGATCGGGCTTTCTGCGAGTTATTCTCGGGCTTCTCAACTCTTAAAAACATGTATTTTTCGGTCTCGGGCCAGGTTCGGGCCAGTTTCGAGTCGGGCTCGGGCCGGACTCCGGCTTAAGGTAAAGGAGTGGCGACCCGGGCCGGGCGGGTGACGTAGATTATTTCCGGGCCCGGGCCGGGCCCGGGTCTCGCCATAAAAGTTTTGATCGGGCTCGGGCGGGCCGCCCAATGTAAAAACGGGCCAGTGCAGTGCTCTACCCTCGATCACATTCACCCCATCTCACTAACCTCATGTGTGGGAAAGGTTATAGAGCATGCCTTCCTCACCCAAAGTAACACTCATCTGGAAGACACTGCATCGTATCCTCACTCGGTCATTAGCTTCCGGGCCCAACTGTCGACACAAGACGCCATGCTACAACTTAGGCACCATATACTAGAATGTAGAACCCGTACTACTAAAGCGATACTCGGCCTCGACCTCGAAAAGCCTTTGGCAGCATAGCCCATTCTATCATTCTCGACCGCATCTCACGCCTTAACCTCGGTGCCCGCACTTATAAGTACGTCAGATACTTTCTCTCTAATCGCACGGCCTTCCCCTCGGTGGGGGATCTCCGCTTCGACGCCCAGATTCTCGGCAGTGCGGCAACCCCCCAGGGCTCCGTCATCTCCCCAATGCTCTTTAATCTCATCATGATCGATCTTGCCAAGGTGTTGCAGCAAGTTGACGGTGTCACTCACACCATCTACGCTGACGATATCACCATCTGGGCCCAACAAGGCAGTGACGGCCAAATAGAAACGGCACTACAATCCGCCATTGACACAAAAAATATGGTGAGGCATTAAAAAAGAAAATAAAAGAAAACGCCATTGACACAGTGGAGACCTATCTCCAAGGCACGGGGCTTCGCTGCTCCCCTGCGAAGTCCGAACTCCTCCTCTACAGGTGTGATGGAAACGACAGACTTGCCGGTTTCCAGTTGGGCCCAGGATCCGTTTAATAATGACAGGGCAGACGGGAGCTTGCTACACGAAACACAGACTTTATACAGACACGCTAAACGATACAGACTATTTACATGCACATGTACGTGGGCTATAGTTCGCGAATCGTTTGTCCTAAATAAACATGTGCCTAGCACTCATGCGTCACCACTCGCCCTAGTGCCTCGTCGTTGCGGTGCCCGTGACGGTGGTTGTGACGATGGAGCGTCGTTGTGGCTAGGTCGCTGCTGTCGCGCCGCACCTTGTCGCGACGTGGCAGCAGGAAGAAAACAGCAGGCCGGTAGAACACCAGGCAACTGCTGTAGCAGGCCAGTAACGCCTGGCCTATAACGCCTCGGCCGCTATAACGTCGGGCTCGGTCGGCGGACAGGTAGCTCAGGCGCCCCGGTGGCCAGCAGGAAGCACTGCACCAGGCCGCTATCACAGCAGGCCGCTGGTGCACAGGAGAGCAGAGCCACGAGCGGGATCCATGACCAGGTCCGCACGGTAGCAGGACGCCCGGTCGCCAGTCCTCGGGCTCGCTCAGCAGGCTGGTAGCTCAGGCGTCCCGGTCCAAGCAGGAAACACTGCACCAGGCCGCTATCACAGCAGGCCGCTGGCGCACAGGAAGGCCCAGCCACGAACTGGATCCTCGACCAGGTCCGCACGGTAGCTGGACACCCGGTCACCGGTACCAGAGCCTGGAGCCGCCGTTTTGCGAGCTTGCGTTCGAAGCTGCCGCTCGCTCTCACGCTCTGCGTGCTCTCGTCGCTTCTTCGTTCGTGGCACGTGTCATCATCCATTATCACCATCATCAATCCTCTTCTTGGTGCTGCCATACAATCATCATTCCAAGCTGGTCTTCTCTCCACCGCACGCCACTATCCACATCATCACAACAGGCATACTCTCCGTGGCCGCCGTCCGAAACATCCAACCGCTAAACGCCAATACGAAGACATCGCGCTTCACCTCACGGATAGCAGCCGCATACCCCTCGTCACCAATATCCGTGTGTTCGGCATGCTAATAGAGGTGAACGGAGCGAATGGCATGGCCCTCGCAAAAATCCAGGACAATGCATTCAACACCATGAGACTTTTGAAGCGGGCCTCCAACCGCCGTGGGGGTAGGAAAGAGAAATTCCTCCGATTAATCCAGTCATTCGTAATTTGCCACATCACCTATGTTGCGGCGTTTCTAAATTGGTACAGGGCTGAACAAAACAAACTCAACATCATCCTACGCGGTGTCTATAAACAAGCCCTCGGCCTCCCTGGTTACACCAGCACTGCCCTAATCCTTCAACTAGGCGCCCATAACCCACTGGACGAGCTCATTGAGGCCCAACGCCGCTCTCCAGCTGGAGAGACTCAATCTGTCAGTGACGGGCCGCCACATCCTCACCTCGCTCGGTATCACCTACCACCATCAACACGGTCATAAACACCAGATTCACGCCGGCCCTATGGGCGTCTTGCACTGGAGTTTGAGGTATAGTAGCGGCGCCTGGTGGCGGCGAAAAACGTCATCTGGGTAGTACCAGCTTGGATAGTATTGAGCCCTGGCTGTGGCGAAGCACGTTTCTAGCCAGCGTTTTGCGTCGATTCGCACTTTTTTCTGCCCTGTTTCGAGTGCGAAAAGGTTCGTCACTTCTCACAGACCATGGCGACCAGGCTGCGAGCTGGCCACAGCCTATAGTTTTACAAAAACGGACTCTCCGTTTGCCGTGGGACGTAATGCTGTAAGCAGAAGACATCGGCGACGCCGATCCGGAGAGACCTAGCTCAGCCTCGAAAAAGCGTCACCGTCGTTATTGCTGCGTCGTGGGCTGCCATGAACAAGACGGCCTGAATCCCAACATCAGATTCTACCGTTTTCCTTCAAGGCCTCACGCTGCGGAGCGTCGGGCGCGTTGGATAACTGCAGTTCGTCGCGTTGGGTAAGCGAAATGGGAGGCCGACATAGCAGCAGGCATGGCTGGTGATTCAGGATCCGAGACCCGGCCACAGCGACAATTAACAATTCGACCGGTGCGAAGTGGTTAAGTGACCAAGTGTGTGCAAATGACCACAAATGGTGGGGCTGATTCAGTGGCAATTCACTACCCCACTACGAGCAGCACAGGTTAGAGAGTTGAATGTGCTCATCGTTTACCTCAAGCCAGCACGTTGAGGCAGCACAGCAAGGTAGTATTGATTACAGCACATCGATGTTCGAGCGCTGTCATTAAAAGCTACATCAAGCGAGCAGTGCGCGAGCGCGCGCTGCAGCGCGATTCGCACCTACGTACGTTAGTGCGAGCTTATATGCATTGCATCAGTTATTTATCAATTGCTAGACAGATGGCCACTACTACAGCGCAGCCATAACTACTTGTCTAGCGGCAAGCAGTCAACAAAGATTGCAGGAGACCTGCCGTTTCGCGGAATGTTGAAAGACCGCTGCCGTCGCGGTGCGTACGATCGTGCGCTCGAGCAGTTCGTACACCGCGGCATGCTGAAAGACCGCTGCCGTCGCGGCGCGTACCGTCGTGCGCTCGAGCAGTTCCGTACGCATGTCTGCTTATCGCTGCTGTGAATTAATTTATAGAAAGCATTTCCTCGCGTTTGTGCGCCTGAATCTAGCAGCGTGCAAACCTTACTCACTGAAGTTCAACTTCGCCGGAGCGTGACTCGCTTCACTTGCGATTGACACCGCGCGAAAACTTCGCCGCTTATTTCTTGAACGGCGTACACGTATGCGGGTTGCATAATTTCTTGCCTTTACGCAGCATGCCACCCATGGAAAAATCTTCGGCGCCCGATATTCGCTGCAAGCCGTGGTACAACACAACCGAAAGTGGCGGGCCAATATTGTAAACGTGCTTGCCGAAGCAGACGACCGAGCTTGGTACTACCCAGTTTCGGATTGAGGGAGCTTTTTAGCACCATTTTTGCAGCGCCCCCTGGGCAACGCAAGAGCCCCATCCCCAGAAATATGCACATCGAATACAACCGCGCACGCCGCACAAAACGTGCCACGGCTCTGACCAAGGTCCTTGCTCGCCACGACGGTGTGAGTTACGTCGACGCCGCCGAATATCCCCACGGTACCCGCTTTGCAGCCGCCACCACACGTGAAGGCTCTCTCCACCATGCTATCAGCCTTGTAACCCCACACGCTGAGGAAGCTGAAGTGGCCATCCCGCTAGCCACACTAAACCTAACATGCCATACCATCGTCTCTGACTCCCGCTCCGCCGTCATTAACTACATCAACGGCCGTATCTCACACCAAACCTTGCGCATTTTGCAACCAGCACCCCGCTCCAGCGACCATCAGGTTACACTCTTCTGGTTCCCAGCTCATGTAGGCACCGTCCACCCGCACATTCCCAACCTCAGCGAGGTTACCCACTCCTTAGCGCGAGGGCTCGTTAACCTCACGGGAGATGGGGAGGCTGCTGCCACCGGTAGGGATCACCTGACACGCTACAATGGTCTTGTGAAATCTTTCTACTTAGAGCGTAGAACTTTGCCCGGCCCACACACTTTCCCCGGCGCCATGACAAAAACTGGCCGATGCCGCAAAGAGTAAAAAACACGTCTAAAAACGCGCCGATTGACATCACAATTCTCAGGGAGGTTCCTGTGAACAAAGTAAATTACTGGCTTTGAAAAGAAAATAGGGCGCATATTGGTCTGGGTGGGAATCGAACCCGGGCTCTGGTAGTGAGAGCCGAGCACGCTTCCCTGAAGCCCTGGCCGCTCTACGGTTCTGGCTTACTAAAGGTGTGCCTATTGCGTGCCCGATTGGACACGTCACGAGGTCATAGAGACGCGCTCGTTCCACTGCTCGCGCGTTCGTCGTCGTCTTTCACAGCTGACTCCGATGCCGCTGACCATGACAGCGTTCCCATACTGCACCTCGTGCTCGTGCCACTGCTCGCGCGTTCATAGTCTTCTTCCACAGCTGGCAGGCTTTCGCCTTCACATTTTACGAACGTGTACTACTTCTGCAACTTTTATTGCGATAGCAATTACATGGACACTCAAAAGCAGATTTCTGCCGTCGGCGTCGCCGTCGCCGTGAGGTTCCGTATGACGTCAATGAAGATGAAATCGTCGCCGCGCGCCGAACGCTGTATGTGCGAGTGAAAGGGCGCTAGGGGCGCGCGCTTTCACGGGGAGTGAACGCACGGCGGAGAACAAACGCGCGTTCTGCGCCGTGCTGCCTTAAGGGCTGCAGAAGTAGGCGTCTCTTTCCTCCTTTACAATCACCATATATGTAGAGCAAACGCGCCTTCTTCCGACGCGCGAGAGGCCGTGGGGGAGGGGGGAGGGAAGGGAGGCGACGTTTAGCTGCGGCACCAAGTGCCTATTTATATCACAGCAACGCCTCCTAAATATTCTTTTTACGAGGCGTTGATCAGAGGCTCCGGCAACAGTCACCAACGCCGCACGCATTTTGAGCGAACGCGGGCAAAACGCCGACGGCGTCGACAACAGTTTTGCGTGTTGCCGGTGCTGCTGCATGTCCAAGTTCATACAGCTGATAAAGCTAATATCATTACTCCGTATAGCTCTCTACAAATTTGCTATCCCAATTGATACTTCGCCTTTCAGGTGAACCTGCGACAACTTTTTCTTTCATACGGCTATTTGTCACCTTCTACTCGCTTGGGAGGCAGAGAGTTGCGTACATGCGCTACTCTCGATGGAGGAGAGACAACTGGCAGCACAGCAAACGAGGATTTAATATGTACAAGGACGGTAAAAGCAGAAGGCACACAAAACTCAAGTCAAAACTCAACCAAAAATACTCACTCACTAGAAAATACAAAGCTCTGACTAAATACAAAACAATCAGAAAATAATCTATCTCAGTTTCGGAGCCTAGCTCCGTCTTAACGTCTCTAAGTCAGTCCTAGCCCTGACTCTTTGAAGTCTGGCCACCCTGGCCCCGGCCTAATTACGTCGCAATATAGAAGTGCGCGTTCTTACGGACCGGCGGTTCGAAGTTCCTGTTGAGTCCGCGTCGATCTCATCTGAAGCTTTGTGGGTGCCGTAAGTGCCGACGCCTCGCGGTTCCATCGACCTGGCCGAGTAGTTGGCTGGTGCCCCGGTAGCCGCCGCTGACATGTCACTCGCCGGGTTAGGCCTCGCGTCTTGTTCGTTCGGGTTGTCGCTGATGCCGTAATTGCCGACGACTCGCGGTTCCGTTGACCTGGCCGAGTGCGTGGCTGGAGCTCGGGTAGCCGCCGCTGACGGGTCACTTGCCTAATGAAGTGTTCTTCGCCCTACGTCAATCGGCATAGCGGCCCGGTGCCCCGGTGATTATTGGTTGAACGGGCTTGGCCGAGGAAGAGGGATTCTCAAGAAGAAGACCCGAACCAACGTGAGCAGCAGTGGCAGGTCCCAGGAGCTTCTTCCGGACGTCTTCGAGGACTACAGCTTGGTCCTTGCCAGCCTCACGACTTCGTGGCCGGGTCCTCCGCTCTCCCGTCGTCAGAGCATGGCTGACGAGACGACCTTCCAGCTCAAGAGCCGCGTCGATAATGCTGTTCTGTCGATTCTCCCTCGCGGATTACACCTCGGCTCGCGTGCCTCGAGCGCTCGCGCCGTTCGGAACGCTCCGCGAACTTCGTCGTCGTCTTTTCTCGCCACGGGCGGCCTCTTACATGTGACACTATTGCGATCGCGTTCTAAAATTGCACAATATGAGTGCGGAAGTGGGCTTTCGCTGGTATTTCTAGGCCTCATAGCTTTATATTCCAGTGTACAAGCTGAAATAACCCTCCCAACCACCCACGAATAACGCGTTAAGTCCCAGCCACAGTGAAGGGAAAGCGCATGCGGCGAGCCGGCGGCGGTAAAACGCAGCTGCAGCAGAGCGGCCACAGTGACTGGCGGTGTGCCGCTGCTCAGTTGAGTGAGGAAACGGCGGCTGCCTTTTATTGCGATAGCAATTATATGGACACTTCAACCGGATGTCTGCCGTCGCCGTCATCGTCGCCGTCGCCGTGAGGTTCCGTATAGATTACAAGGGCGATAAAATCGTCGCCGCGCGCCGTATGCGCGAGCGAAGGCGCGCGGGGGACGCGCGCTATCACGGAGAGCGAACGCACGGCGGAAAGCAAACGCGACCGTCGCGCGAAAGGCCGTGGGGGTATGGGAGGGAGGGAGGCGGGACGGCGCTGTGCTCCGGCACCAAAGGCGTATCTTGCCACTCAATCTCTCACGCGAAAGCAAGCGGGAAGGCAGCGCGAGAAGGAGGGGGGCGGGAGGGGGGGGGCAGCTTCTCCTCTGCCAACAACTTCTCCTCTGCCCTTTGCACGGCGGTGCCCGTCGCCCGCACCGTCTCTTATCTCCACACGGCTCTGACCTTTGTATGCGATAAGGCAAGCACGCAGGGGGAGACGACTCGAGCCTCCGCCAGTATGGTGGCGCTATCTAGGTAAGATGCCTTCAAGTGAAGCGTCCGCAGGCGCAAACGACGATATGCGATTCAGAAGAGGCACGCAATCAACGCGTTCCCGAGCTGCCGAGCCTCCGCCAGTATGGTGGCGCCATCTAATTAAGGTTCCTGCCTGCAAAGGCGCGTTAACTATTGTTTTACACGTCCGCGTTGTGGGACTGCCCGACCTGTAAGTTGCAGTTCTAAGGCTTGATCGGGCTCAGCAGGCTGCTGTGCAGAGAGCATTACAAGCCGCAGCTCGCCGTCGACGCCGGGTAGATAGTTCAGATCGTTCTCGTAAAAACGAGGCGCACAGACTCCCGCAAAGACCCTTTTGTGCGTGGTGCCCAAATTGGAGCTACTCTTGAGCCGCTCCACCAGCTTACGCTGTGACTGTGCTGCGTGTGCCGCGCAGGCCTGTGAGTTTTTTAACTTCCAGAAGCACTTCTTTACGGACATTGAAAATAAGAAAGTTCAACGCAAATGGACGGGCTATTAAAACGTTGCTGAATAAAAGTGGGTTTTTGCGGTTCGTGTGGCGTCGAGTGTTGCTGCTCCGCATAACATGGCGAGGCGGAGCGGCGGAAGAGCGACTATACTAGAAGTGTCGCTAAGCCCATCCGTAGCGCGGTTGCTACAAAAAGTGGGGTAACTCACCTCATAAACCATCGATTGGCTTCAGAGCGGTTTCAAATGATGCAGAATCGCTTCCCAGATATTGTGTTAAACATTCATACAAAAAGATGCAGAATTCCCTGGGTGAGCCACGAAAAAGAACACAACCAAACTAGGTGCATCCGCACACATTGAAGACCCGTTCAAGTTCTCAGACATGCTTACTCTTTTCTCGCAGTCGAGTCCATCATATCCTCTCTCGGTAACACACCGAGCGAGGATATTGTTTTCAGTACATTAGAGTGCTATCGAGACTTTCCGAATAGAAACTGACCCTGTATATATCACTATTACTGCACTTACATGCTATAATAACCACGACGGGCTGTGACGATGTGAGCATGCCATTTTGGCTGAAGAACTCCTGTAGATGATTTCAGCGTTGGTGCTAGATGGTGCCTGGTGCAGATATGCGATTGCACACGTGGACTTCATCGTCGTCTTCTCGCGTACACTGAAAGAGCATATTGGGCGCCTGAGAAACATCTTGGACAGGACGCATCGGCAGGTTCCTATAATCAACCCCAAGAAACTACAGCTTGCTACAGCTAAGGCTCATGTGCTTGGTTTTGTAGTTAACTGCACTTCCATCTGCGGTGGAACCGTCCACGTTTCCTTCAAAAGAGGTCGGTATTATTTTTTATGCGAAAGCGTGAAATGGCCCAATCAGCAAGAAGTTATACAGCAATTATCTGAAAATTGTCTACAAATGCGTAAGCATTCTTTGGCTCAGCTTTTACTTAGCTTTTGCTTTTGTTTCCCAAATTTCAGTTGGCCCACCCCATAATTCAAGTTTGCCTTCCCCCAAATTTCAAGTTGACCCACCTCACATTTAAGTTGTCCCACCCACCAATTTCAAGTTGGCGCACTCCCAAGTTTGAAGTTAGTCCATCCCCAAATTGAGTTGGCACGCCCCTAAATTTCTACTTGGCCCAACCCCAAATGTCAAGTTTTGCCACCCAAGTTGAAATTTGGGAAATACATAGACTCGTGGTCTTTCTTTAGTCCCTGTCGTGTTTCGCTAGCAATCATGCTTATTATTCTCGTTACCATCTAGCCCAACTTTCTGCCTTTACTGTCAAATATTTCATTTGAGCAACCAGCAAATTTCAAGTTGTCCCACCCCTACTATAGGCTTCCCCATGCATTTTGTACGGAGTCCCTAAGTGTAGACATTTGGGCTTGTTGGTGTAACATGTTTGCAGATTTTCTTCTTGCAGCGCAAAAAGCACACGGACGTAGAAGAGAGCGCCTGTGTGTCTTCGTTCTTTTATATGGAGGCCTATGTATCACTGTGGGTAAGGTGTCACGCTTTTCGCGTTACGGATGTGATTTTGCTAACAAAATTACTCGCAGATAATTTTTTTGGTTTCAATTGTTCTTTATCGCTCATAAAGCTACCAGTCCATCTACCAGCTCTAAAGCTACATTTATACTATTCTAACGATTAAATGTTTTAGCTTGGCTAATACGCATTATTGTGTAGATACAAGGAATTACACTTTTCGCGGGCCAGGCAGGCCACGTCCACGTTGTCGGCCATTGCAAACGTCGGCACCATCCCCCGGGACGTCTGTGGTGACGGTCTGCCAATCGTTGTCGGCTACAACGTTTTTTGTCTCCAACTCTTTGTATTTCTTAGCGGCAGGCGCTTTTCCTTTGGCAACTTTCGATTTCGCCCTCTGCAAATTTGTTTTGCATTTCCTTCAACTCGGGTTGCGAGCCACGCCTTTTACTTGCAATGTCACTTTGCTAGGCAATTTCGTTTCTTTTCTTTTTCTGCCATTCTCTCGGTGCCTGGGTACGGCGAGTGCGACTGCCTGCTTATTGTTTTTACATTCCAGATCCCTTTGTCGGCATCGTGGGATGGCATCGACGTTAGCCTCGCCGGCGCCAATGCTTTGTTGAAAGCGCGGATAGGGGATGGGCCAAATTTTCGGACGCTTAGCTTGCACACTTCCCCCCCTCAATTCTCAAGTCGCGCTTAAACGAACAGCACAAAAGTGAGGGAGCGCGGGGTGTGGTTTCCTACTTTTTTTACCACGACGGCCCATTTCGGCATTTTTTCCCCCCGTGAATCCATCTGTGATGGGCCGCGACTTTCGATGCCCCAGCCAACCAACCCCTTCTTGCCGTATCGTTTTCTCTTTTCTCTTACTCTATCTTATCGTAGTTTCTTTGCTCACTTTATCTTATCTTTCTCTTTTTATCAATTCCATCGCTCTGGAGAACCGACCCGCAATCTTGGTTGTACAAAGGAACCTTTCTCGACAGACGCCTGCAATTTCTTATCCTCTTTTTCTACTCTCGCCCCGTTCTAGCGGCTCTCCTTTGTTGCATCTTCTTGCTTGATTTGGAGCTTTGTTTTCAACTTGCTGCAGTGTATTGGGTGAGACCAGTTTATTCCGGTTTTAGCGTCTGTGAAGCATTTCTGTTCTGCTGGGCGGCAAAAGATTGCGCCACATTTGAACGCGGGGAAGCCTGTATAGCGTAGCCCGTGAGGCCAGCTGCGCCTCACTGCCTAATTGTGGTAAGGTATGGACATGTGAACCACATAGAGAATGGCACGGAGACGTTAGGAGCGTGATATTTGCAAATAAGAATGCTTCGTGCACGCGCAATTTGCTATCAACAATGTGCACAAGTATGTTCGTTTTAACGGATGCCGAGATATGTATATAATTATTGCCTAGATGTTTTACCGATCTTATCAAATGCTATTTATGTCGTAGTGAGACGGTTGTTTCAGGATAATGATGCCAAATAAAAACGCTACGATGCGGTGTGAAGAAACGCAATGATTGTTGTGGCATTTAATAACGTGCTGCAGAAGCACATCACTCAAATTAAAGGCTGGACTGGCATGATCAAACAGCAACAGTTATATGGAGGTCATGTGTGAAATTACCTTCGACAATATCCTAGCAGGGCAAGAAGTATTGAATTCGACACTGAGTACATGAATGACAATGGCATCACGAAGTTAGGCACAAATGCTTGCTCGGCTCTTTTCTGTCATAGCAATGCAAAGTTTTCATAGGTTTATTTGTTTCAAGTAGAAACACTAACCTCTAAAATATTTATGGACTCCTGACGCTACATTTGATAGAGATGTCTCCGTCAGGAAGTGATGGTTATCGTTTGACATACGTAGTCCCGCAGAAGACCCGCCCGACGGTTTTCAGATTTCCAAGAGATACACGCGAAGAATTATTATTATTATTTGTTTTGAAAACATATACAGGGTGTCCAAACTATTGTGCACCAAGATTTAAAAATACGCATGAAAATGCCACGTAGCTAGACACAGTAAAGGTAATGTTGTTTGCCGTCGTTTGGAGATACTAAGATAATTTTTCGCATTCCTTCTAATTATATAATTAGTCCTAAATAATTATTGAACTTCTCAAATATTATAATCCGATGAAGAGTGTCAATTACACAATTGTACAGCAACACGAAAAACTCCCGGTACAGCTTTATGCTGTTCAATACGTGCTACATAAAAGTGTTTTCCCGAGCGTGAAAGAAGCCCGCGAATACACGCCAACTGGCTCGAGCGGCCAGTGGCGCGGTGACGTGGGTCCCCCAATCACTCTAGCGAAGCGTGCCCTCATGTCAGCGATAGGTGTTACAATTGTAACCGCAAAGGGCATATTGAACGCGCCTGCCGTAAAGGAAAGAAAGCGTGGGAGACAAAGCCTCGGAAACAAGTGAAAATGCTGACGTCCGTCCAAAGCGAGTTATCTGTCTCACTTCAAGCGGTCAACGTTGACGGCGCCCTGCGGACGATGGAGCTTGACACCGGCGCAGTTGACATCGGCGCAGTTGTATCCGTGATTGCGTTGAGCAAATTCAAGAACCTTTTTTCAAGCAAGCGACTTCGGCCAGGTTCTATAAAACTGCGCACGTATACTGGGGATCTGGTGAAACCGAAGGATCTGGCGAAAGTCTTCGTGAACCACAACGGCCAGACCGTGGAGCTTCCCCTGTACGTCGCGGACACTCCCGGACTGGCACTTCTCGGCAGAGAATGATTGCAAGAGATACCCGCCCTGGTTGCTCAGTAGCTATGGTGTTGGACGGCTGAGCACGAGGTCGCGGGATCGAATCCCGGCCACGGCGGCCACATTTCGATGGGGGCTCAATGCGAAAAAACCCGTGTACTTAGGTTTAGGTGCACGTTAAAGAACCCCAGGTGGTCCAAATTTCCGGAGTCCCCCACTACGGCGTGCCTCATAATCAAAACTGCTTTTGGCAAATAAAACCCCATAATTTAATTACTTTTCTTTATTGCAAGAGACGCGGTTGGATTGGAAGAACCTGGTTTTTATGCGAAGCACTTTGGTCCTTTTTAAGCAATACCAAAGCACTGAGAACAAAAACTGCGAGCCCTGCTAGACAGCTGCCCCGAAATGTTCAAGGATGAGCTAGGTACCATCGCGGGAGAGCCGGCTGTGCTTATCCTTCTGCAAGGACGCAGCCGAAGGTTTAAAAGATGCAGCAGACGCTGAACAGACAAAAATAGAGAATCTCGCATCATGTTGCCTGTTGCTGCAAGCGACAATGCGACGCACTTGGTAGCGTTAGTGAGGAGGGATGGGAGCCTTTGGCTGTGTGGCGAATATAAAAATACCGTCAATCCCAGCGTGGTAGTAGACGCTGCCCGCTATCTCGGATAGATGACCTTCTAGCAGCGCTTGCAGGAGGACGTCGCAAACGCTGCAGGTGGCTACTAGCAGGTCGTTATGGCTGACAGCTCCCGCAACCTACTGACGTTAAACACACGCAAGTGCTTCTACACCAAGAACCGTCTGATTTTCGGTATTTAGTCCGCTCCAAGCATGTTAGAATCATGGTAATATCCTGAAAGATTTGGAAGGAGTCACTTGCTATCTTGGTGATATTCTGGTTACAGGCAAGACCAAACAAGAACATTTCCGCAATATGTAAGCCATCTTGTCAAGATTGCTATAACGTGGTGTGCGTATTCGGTGGCGTGATAAGTGGTCGTTCTTTCAACGAGAGCTCCGTCATTTGGGTACAGTGTACACTGTAATTTGGGCCACGTAATCAAAGCCCATGGTGTTTGCGCATTCACTGAAAAGGAATCGGCACTGCTAAATGCGCCTGCTCCAAATAAAAAAATAAAAAATATGCGTGACTCTGCTACCGCAAACACCGGAGACGAGCGGAGCTTGGGAAAGCCTAGTAAAGTAGTGGCAAACCACACACTTAGTTTCCTGGCGCTCAGGATTTCTTCGCGATATTCTGCGTAGTATCGCGATGAATTCAACCGGTTATGTTCACAAGCCTCCAGGTCCTAATTTACTCACCTACGCGAACACTCGGCTTCCCTCAATCTAAACTCGGGATGTTCTCTTCTGTGAAGCTTGGTTTCAGCTTCCCTAGATCTCGCTTCAGTCTTTCGGAAGCAGCTGGTGTCCAGTTCTCTGGCCAAAGCCTGCCGAGCTGCCGCCAGACGCATCAGCTGCAGTAACGGACACCAGGCGCGCTCGGCGCGAACGCGAGCAAACGCGATCGGCGTCGGCATCAGCTCTGCGCGATGATAAGTGGTTCTTGAGGGAAAGGGAAAGGTTGGCGCTATCTTCTGCAGCCCTTGAGGGAGCACGGCTCAGCGCCAACGGGGAGGGGTAAGTGGGAGATGATGATGATAAGTGGTTCTTGAGGGAAAGGGAAAGGTTGGCGCTATCTTCTGCAGCCCTTGAGGGAGCACGGCTCAGCGCCAGGTAAGTGGGAGCGAAAGCGGGAGCGAAGTGGGAGCGAAAGAAGGGATAACTACCAAATGCCTCACTCCTCCTCTCCACCTCGCATCAGCTATGCTGCGCGACGCTATTTTTATACACTGCTTTCACTCTCTTTCAGCTCTCTCTCCCCCAGCTCGGCGAAGCTATCGCACAGCTGCTATATCATGGCATTGCTAGGCAACGCAGTGCCGTCATAGCTCGGTGAAGTTTTGCGGCTCGCGGCACAACTTACGGCCGGCTTAAACAGCTCCGCTGGTAAAAGCAGTTACTGGAGTCTTTCCTTCGGATGATAAACTATTACGGCATGTATGTTCAGCATCTTTCGACATTGGCAAACCCGTTCTACAGGCTGCTAAAGCAAACAACGGAATGTACGTGGGATGAGCAAGGTATATGTACGCATGGTAGCGAAGGTGCCATAGAAGCTCATACGTCCTGCTGCAATAGCGGCTTGTAGAGGCACAGCAACGCGATCTACATTTCGCGGGGCGAACTTCCCAGCGGAAAAAATCAAGCATTGCCGTTCGAGGCTTGTTGCGCCAAGTAGTCTGCTGCGCCAGCTCACATCACATCGCTATGACATCGCATACACTCAGCACCCAACAATACAAATGAAACATATTAAGTGAGAACATTCGCCACAACATGGCGTCACAATCTAACCTGAATACACCCATCGGTATTTATAGACCTCATTCTATAACGGCACGCATTACGCTGGTGAGCCTTGAGAGTTTTGCATGAATTCAGAGCAATGGATTCACCCAGATCTTGAACGAAGTAGCATATCCATGTGTACTTAGTACCAACACACATCTGTCATTTCGCTGTTAAGATAAATTTAAAATTACATTGAAACGATTCAGAAAAACCACACTTTAATCTTCATTAACACAGCACGCGTGCCACCTGTAGTGTTTGTATGGTACCGAAGACATAGCTAAAAAATAATAGGTAGTGAGAAGGCAGTTAAAAATAACGTTACTGATGACATCTTAGAAGGTTAACACCATATATATATATATATATATATATATATATATATATATATATATTGCAACAAGAGTATTTTGCAGGTAGACTAGATGAAGCGGTTAAACAAGCTGGCTCGTTGAAAACCGACCTAGCGCGAACCACACGATCGTCAACGTCTTCTTCCACACACTCGCTGGCACAGAGCTGGTGCCGATGTGCTCCGGTACAATCACTCCCCGCGCAGAAAGGAGCCAACCTGGCGACTTAGGGGAATGACAGCACAGGAGGGTCGTAGAACGGTTTCAGCCGAGTGACGTGAACTGTTTCACGCCCTCGGCAGCGGTGGTCGGAAGATGGCTCGAGCGGCTCGATGATGTAGTTGACGGGAGATGTTTGCTCTACTACTCGGTAGGGACCGTGGTAATTCGAGAGAAGCTTGGTCGAAAGGCCGGGAGTAGTGGATGGGACCCAGAGCCAAACTAGAATTCCCGGGGAATAGTGGGCGCTAGATGCAGATTCGTCATGGCGAGATTTTTGGCGACATTGGTCTTGCGCGGTAAACGAGCGAGCCAGTTGACGACACTCTTCAGCATAAGCAGCCGCTTCGGAAACGGGCGTGGCTTCAGAGACATCGGGTCGGTAGGGGAGAATGGTGTCCATTGAACATGATGGTTCACGTCCATATAGAAGAAAGAAAGGGGAGAAGCCGGTGGTAGCTTGTGGCGCAGAGTTATAGGCGTACGTGACGAAGGGGAGCACCTGGTCCCAATTGGAGTGATCATCGGACACGTACATCGCAAGCATATCTCCAAGGGTACGGTTGAAACGCTCCGTCATGCCGTTTGTTTGAGGATGGTACGCAGAGGAGGTGCGGTGAACGATGCGGCATTCTTGGAGCAGTGCCTCAATAGCGTTTGAGAGAAAGACGCGGCCACGATCGCTTAATAATTCACGGGGCGCACCGTGTCGCAAAATGAGGCGGCGAAGAAGGAAGCGAGCGACGTCTATCGCGGTGGCAGCTGGCAGCGCAGATGTTTCAGCGTACCGTGTGAGATGGTCGACGGCGACAATGATCCACCGGTTGCCCGCAGGAGTGTTCGGGAGGGGACCGTAAAGATCAATGCCAACACGGTCAAATGGTCGTGTAGGGCACGGTAAAGGTTGTAGAGGACCAGCGGTGCTATGAGGGGGAGTCGTGCGGCGTTGGCACGAAAGGCATGATCGCACGTACTGGCGAATGTATCGATACATGCCGCGCCAGTAATACCTCAGGCGTAAGCGGGAGTAGGTCTTGAATACGCCAGCGTGGCCGCATTGAGGATCGTCGTGGTAGGCGGTGCATATGTCCGAGCGCAGATGACGGGGGATAACAAGCAGCCACCTGCGGCCATCGGTTAGGTAATTGCGCCGGTACAACAAGCCGTCACGAACGACAAAGTGATGCGCTTGACGACGAATGGTGCGTGAAACAGATTCAAGTGAACGGTGAGAGAGAACGTCAAGCAGAGAAGCGATCCAGGGATCCTTGCGTTGCTCGGCCGGCATGTCGGTGATGCTGAGGGACGACGAATCGCAGGTGGAAGTTCGTAAGCAAAGTAGGTCAGGAGGCAGCGGAGAACGGGATAGGGCATCGGCGTCTGAATGCTTGCGTCCCGAGCGATAAATGACACGTATGTCATACTCTTGAAGGCGTAAAGCCCAACGTGCGAGGCGGCCAGTGGGGTCTTTCATAGATGACAACCAGCATAAGGCATGGTGGTCAGTCACAACGTCAAACTGGCGTCCGTAAAGGTAAGTACGGAATTTGCTGATTGCCCAAATAATTGCCAAGCATTCCTTTTCCGTTACAGAATAGTTCGACTCTGCCTTTGTTAGGGTACGGCTGGCATATGCAACGACATACTCGTCATAGCCGTCTTTGCGTTGGGCGAGGATGGCACCAAGACCGACACCGCTAGCGTCCGTGTGAACTTCAGTAGGCGCATTGGGATCGGAAGTGGCGCAGTACTGGAGGGGACGTAAGGAGCCGGCGGAGCGTAGTAAATGACTCGTCGCAATCGGGATTCCATGCCGAGAGGTCAGCGCTGCTGGCAAGTAGCTGAGTCAAGGGGGCGATAATAGAGGCGAAATTACGGATGAAACGCCGAAAATAAGAGCACAAGCCGATGAAGCTACGGAGCTCTTTAAGAGTGGTTGGCTTGGGAAACTCAGCAACGGCTCGCAGTTTGGCAGGGTCTGGTAGGATTCCCTCTTGTGAAACGACGTGGCCGAGAATCGTAAGCTGCCTGGCACCAAAATGGCATTTTTTCAAGTTTAATTGCAAACCAGCGGCCGTGAGACACTCAAGAACTTGCTCGAGGCTGATCGAGATGAGATTCAAAATTGGGAGAGAAGACAACTATGTCGTCTAAGTAGCAAAGACAGGTACGCCACTTAAGTCCCCGGAGGATAGTGTCCATCATCCTCTCGAAAGTTGCAGGCGCATTACACAGGCCGAAGGGCATCACATTAAATTCGTATAACCCGTCAGGGGTCACAAAAGCCGTTTTTGGACGGTCCGCTTCAGCCATCGGCACTTGCCAGTATCCAGAGCGAAGATCCAGGGAAGAAAAAAATTCGGCACCTTGTAGACAATCTAGAGCATCGTCTATTCGTGGTAGAGGATAAACATCCTTACGTGTGATCTTGTTCAGTCGGCGGTAATCCACGCAAAATCTGATTGAGCCGTCCTTTTTCCGTACCAGGACGACCGGAGATGCCCACGGACTGTGTGACTGCTGGATCACGCCACGTTGCAGCATGTCATCGACTTGTTCACTGATGACGCTGCGCTCGGTGTGTGACACTCGGTAGGGACGCTGACGCAGTGGAGCATGGTGGACCGGTGTCAATATGGTGAACAACCGCTGACGTGCGCCCCAAACAAGGTCGGCCCATGTCGAAAGAGGTCCGAAAACGGTCAAGGAGTTGAACGAGCTGATTGCGCTGAGCTTGCGGGAGCGCGTTATCGACGCTGCGCAACAAGACGTCGTGGTCGGGTGGGGCGGGAGCGGCGGCAGAAGTGACGGCATCGATAGGCAGTGGGGTCCTATCGCAAGGCGCATCAAACGGAAAGATGGCATCAAAAGTGTCGAGACGCCCAACAGATTCGCCACGTAATAGAGTTGAAGGGCAGGGAAACGGATTGCACGCGTAAACTGCACTGGAATCATCATCAAGTGTGACGACTGCGAACGGTAGGACAACGTCCCGGCGACGCGCACATTTCTCAGACGGTACAAAAAGTGCAGTTGAATTGGGGACAGCGTCACAGGTGACGGACACTAAGGCGACAGAGAAAGCAGGGATGACGACGTCAGCAGCGACAACCACTTTAGCAGACGGGCGACGGTCATCGACGGTTGCGGTACAGAACGGAGACAAGGCGAGTTGTGCACGAGCGCAGTCGACAACTGCATGATGCGCGGAAAGGAAGTCCCAGCCCAGGATAACGGCATGCGATGCATGAGAAAGGACGACAAATTCGACGATGTAGAGCGCATCTTGAATTAAAACACGAGCGGTGCAGGTGGCCGAAGGCTTCACGTGCTGCGAGCTCGCTGTGCGTAGCGAAATATCAAAAAGCGGAGTCGTCACTTTGTTCAGTTTGCGGCAGAGAATCTCACTAATCACACAAACAGCTGCTCCTGTGTCGACAAGAGCGTTCGTCGCGACACCGTCTATAAACACTACAATCTCGTTAGGCGGCGAAAGAAGAGGCCTTGCAAATTTCGACGACGGCGCAGTTCTTGCCTCAGGAACTGCGGCTGTTAGTTTTCCTCCTGGGCATGGTTGGAACGGCGAACCATGGGGGAAAGGGAGCGGCGGCGGGGAGAAGGAGATCGGCGTGAACTGAAGGCGGGGCGACGTGAATACGAGTCCGTGGCGTCAGATGTAAGACGGTGCGTAGCTTGTTGAGGGACATGGTCCAGTGGGGGGAGAGGCTCAGTGACCGATGCCACAAGAGAGAGCTGACGTGCCACTTCCTCGCGTACGTATTGCTGAATTTGAGGCAGCAACGAGGTGTAATCAATACTAGCGGTGCTGGGAGCCAAATCTGAAACGTCAGCCGTTTGCATTCCAGGGCGACGTGTGGAGATGCGCTGTTTACGCAGCTCGTCAAAACTTTGGCAAAGTTCAATAACTTCAGTAACGCTTTGTGGGTTTTTGGCCACGAGCATATGAAAGGCGTCATCGTCGATGCCTTTCATTATGTGTTTGATTCTGTCAGGTTCCGACATGGACGCATTCGCCCGCCTACAGAGGCCGATGACATCCTCAATGTAGCTGGTGAAGGTCTCACCAATTTGTTGAGACCGTCCGCGGAGGCTGTGTTCAGCGCGAAGCTTGCGCACCGCTGGCCGGCCGAAAAACGAAACGAGGGTCTCTTTGAAAGCTGACCAGGTGGTAAAATCAGCTTCATGGTTCTTGAACCACAGGTGGGCCACGCCGGTAAAATAAAAGATGGCGTGAGTCAGCTTGTCGCGGTCATCCCACTTGTTGTTTGCACTAACACGTTCATACTCGGCCAGCCAGTCTTCCACGTCGTGATCGTCAGTGCCACTGAAGACTGGAGGATCACGCATACGAAGCACCCCAGAGCACACGACAGGTGTGGGAGCGGGAGAAGCTCGCGAGGGGCCGGCGTCCTCGGTCATCGTGAAGGCAGATGGTAGCGTACGGCTGCGGAGTTCCAGGACGCTGAAGGGGACTACCCAGCACCTCCACCAAATGCAACAAGAGTATTTTGCAGGTAGACTAGATGAAGCGGTTAAACAAGCTGGCTCGTTGAAAACCGACCTAGCGCGAACCACACGATCGTCAACGACTTCTTCCACACACTCGCTGGCACAGAGCTGGTGCCGATGTGCTCCGGTACAATCTATATATATATATATATATATATATACAGGGTGTTTCAGCGAACACTTTCAAAAATTCTTAAAGGTTGCCTGCGGCAGATAGCACAATTCTAGTTCATGAACTGGTCTACTCGAAGAGGCGGACATTACTTACACAAGAAATTGAAATGCATAATCGAATAATTACAGAAATTCACTAATTAGGTTTTTAACTAATTACGTGATGGCCCATATTGCAATTTATAGATTGTAGCCGTGGAGTTCGCAAGGCGGATCCACTTGGAACGAATTCTCGGGATGACACCAGTTTCGAGATATTAATTCCCGAACTTTGCGGAGAAATGCATTGGCGTTCCAGTTAAGTTATTAAGGAAACGTCGCTTTATGCATTGAAGCACAAAATTAACTGGAACGCCAATGCATTTCTCCGCAAAGTTCGGGAATTAATATCTAGAAACTGGTGTCATCCCGAGAATTAATTCTAAGTGGATCCGCCTTGCGAACTCCACGGCTACAATTTGTAAATTGCAATATGGGCCGTCAGGTGATTAGTTAAAAACTTGATTAGTAAATTTTTGCTAATTAGTCGATCAAGCATTTCAACTTTTGTGCAAGTAATGTCCGCCTCTTCGAGTAGATCATCTCATCTTACTAACTATAGAATTGGGCTATCTGCCACAGGCAACCTTAAATAAATTTTGAAAGTGTTCGCTGAAACACCCTGTATATATATATATATATATATATATATATATATATATATATATATATATATACATGGCTTGCACTGACGTCACTTCCGCCAATGCTGGGTTAGGTTTCCGCCGTACCGGAGCACCCGGAGCACCACCATATGGCACCACGCTGTTAGTCGTATGCGAATGGCACTGTTTTGCAATGTCTATTTGCGCGGTTGTTGGGTGTTGCAACCGCAGTAATAAAAGCAGCTCGAGGAAGGAGTCAGCAAACACGAACCTTTTTCGGCTTCCGAAGGTTGTGGAATGGCAAGACGAACGAACGAAAGCACTTAGCTCGAAGCGGCGCAGCCTGTGGCTTGCGCGTATCAAGCGTGCTGATCTCAAGGGCGATCTCCCAAACATTCGAGTGTGCGGCGCCCACTTCGTAACAGCTAAGCCTGCGCAATATTACATAATGCGCACTTAACGCTGCACTAGAATCACATTTGTTTGCATTTGTAGGAAGACCGTCCAAGCTCTGTGAAGAAACGAACCCGGACTGGGCGCCAACGCTTTTGCTAAGCTACAAAGCAAATAATGAAGGCACTGCGCGCTACGAGCGTGCTGCAAGGCGATGGTTTAAACGAACGACTCCCGAGGCCGACGCAGTGACCGCTGCACCGGCAAGAGCTTTTGGAGTCGGCGCAACGCCACCCGAAAACCGCTACGACGATGGTGACGACGACCGCACATACACAGACAGCCCGTTGAAAACTGTTGAAATCAAAACATACATGTTAACAATGCAGAAATATCGATCCAAATAAAGCATGGAAAGTACGCACATCATTCTCCCAGCCACAAAACACTCGCGCAAGCTGCATATCCTGTTTGAAAATTTTCAGACCCTAGCACATAAACTCCGCTTTTGCGTGATTGTTAAATGGACAGTATCAGTTCGTTTCTTCTCTGCACCAAGCTCCAATCTTGCGTGTCTCCTGCACGCACCACTGACTAACCAGGGAATGCCTCTGAATGTTATAAACAAAATGCGGCATGGAACACGGGGGCTGCAGCCTACATCTCCTAGTAGGAGCACCTTTTCTCCTTGCAGCCGCTTCCAGTGTTTTCACCCAACCGCTTGTGAAGTAGTTGTGGGATTCAAGCGATTTATAAGCCTTCATTTCCTCCAGTGTCGCGAAGCACGGATGCATTGTAAACTAGGCAGTTTACAATGCATCCGTGCGAGATCTCGGGGAAAGCGCTAACGTCCATCCTCGTATCCGCACTCAGTCGCAACGTGTACGGGTCCACATCGTCGCACAGTTTCACTTTTTCTTGATATCGTGCACGCGCCGAACCGATCAGTCCTGCGTAAAATGCCTCGTTAAACGCAGGCCTACTGTAAACAGGTGGCATTTCTCGCGAGGAGCAGTGAAATCCGCTTAGAAAACACAGTGAGACCGCATAAGCGCACGCGATCAGATGCGAAGGCGGCGCGCGCGGTGCTCCGGCATGGCGCGGACGCAGCGGCGCGGGCGGACGTGACGTCACGTGCAAGCCATGTATATATATATATATATATATATATATATATATATATATATATATATATATGCAAACAGGGACTGACTCTAGGAATCTACGCAGTTCGCGCGCACTTCGCTGGCACTGTGTAAATTGGTTTCGCGTTCCGGCAACCGCCATGGATTTTGATTCGAGCGAACAGGAAGACGTCGTCCCTGTGCGGATGTGCTCTGCCATGGTGTCAGCTGTGGCAGCGGGGAAGCCTCCGAAGAAACGCGACGTTGGTGGGTGTGCCCGTGCCTCCGCTCGCGTGAAGTGGCCGGCCACGCAAACCGCCTCCTGCCCGAACTTTGTGCGCATGACGAGTATTATCGAGAGCAAGTCGCAATTTCTAGTTCGCATTGCGTGGGAATATTCGGTGCATAATATTAAAGCGAAGCTGTTCACCTTTGGGTGGCGTGCTCAACCAACGAACGGCAGCTGGAAAAAGGGTTTGTGTTGTGCTTTCTTTTCCTGCGGTTTAGCTTCCAGCGAATGCGACCGCGTACATTCGACACGTTGCTGCAACTGCTGCGTCCCAGCATTCCAAGCCAAGACACCAATTACCGGTCTCTTCTAGTCTGCATATGATGGCGCGGACATTGCATTTGGCGTGGACATCGCCGGTAAAAACACATAACATCACTTTCGGCGCGGCGCTGATTGGTTGAGCAACTTTGCGACAACGGTCGCGCGACTGAAAAATCGAGCAGCGAGCGACTAGCCCAAAATGGTCGCTTTTCTCGAAATGCGACCGTTTAGGCTTAGTCGCTCACTGCTCGATTTTTCAGTCCCAGAACAGCTGAACCAATTCGATGCGAAAGAACACGACGTCCGTATACGCTGACGCTTGATTTACGCGGCGATGACATTTCAAGCAGACGTGAACGGCATATCGTGAGGCATTTCCATTTAGCGACTCGTCGGTCGCATTTGTCAGGGTGAACATCGTTCGTCTTGAGCAGCTTTCTGGTCGCCAGTCACAATCGGTCGCGCGACCTCGCCTACTCGCAAGTGTGAATGGCCCCTTAGTCTGCGCTCGAAACGTCTCTTGTATGCGATTGCGCCCCTACGGAAGGCTGGTAGTTACTGTTGTGTTGTGGAATCCCAAACCAGCAATGTACACACGAAGGGGTTGATGCCAGCAGTGAAATTCCACCGACTTGCAACAGAATGCACAAAACATACAGCCGACAAGCATGGATTACTGCTGTGCGCAGTACAGCGTAAGTAAACTCTTGTTGCAGGCGCTGACAGTTCTCGTCGGAGTTCACGCGTCCTGAGAAATTGATTATGTGCACTATGCCCTGAACAAGACCGGAATTCATTCCTGCATCACTAGTACACCAATCAGTCGAGATTCTGTGAGGTACAAGGCCGCTTCCTGTTTGCACCGGCGTAAGTGAAGTAGAAATGAGTTGCACGCGCTACTTAAAATGCGTACACATGCCATATCTATGCTGTGCGGTGACATATTCTGTACAATTCTGAATCTGTTGACGTAAAGGAAAATGACGGCTGCACGCTCGCACACAGCGGAAGACACAGCGGCTCATGCACTTGCCGCAGGAAATGCAACCCTCTCGTATGAGGGAGCAGGGCGATGAAAGCTTCGAAAAAAAAAAAAAAAGCATTGCGGATTTTTGCGCGTATTTAAGTTTTGTAGCGCAAAGACGCAGCGAACAAGCATATTGCTATGGGAGTAGGTATATAGCCTGGTCACACGTGCATTTTCACGTGTATAGCCGTCCTTGACTTGAGAAACGCACTTCGCCCCGACGAGGACGACGCCATCTACGCTTAACGGAGATTAACAATTAACGATGTCTTCTCCGATCGGGCGGGTCGTCTCAATTATGCGTTTTCGAAGACTGGTCCATTCAGTGGTGCGATGAGCGGACGTTGCTCCAAACGCCCACTGTACCTGTCGTACTTACTGTATTTTACTGAGAGAAAGAGAGTGAACTTTTGCTTACTTTACTTTTTCCTTAATTTCTTCACAAGCACACGCGAGGGGGGGGGGGGGGGGGTCCCATGTTTTTGATATACATGTATAGAGTCGAATACTTATTACCGATCACGTCACGTAGACGCAAGCAGACGCTTGCCCCCCCCCCCCCCCCCCCGCCGGTCGGGCCGGTGAACCGCCCCCCCCCCCCCCCCCCGAAAAATATTTCCGGCTACGCCCCCGTGCTGGTGAGTGCGACGTACGAATCTGTGACGACTGTAAAGGTTGTGGGCGTTTGAGATGGCTGCGTAATTTACATTCAGTGTGCTTATGCTCTAGTTATAGTTTGGCTAAACGGTGTACCAAATATAGTTAGGGTTTTAGATTCAGTTGCAAGTTAGTTGCACTAGCGGGAATCGCGCTTATCTTAATATCATCCCAACGCTGTGAATGCAGGACATGCTTGGCGCGATTCCACTTCATCCACTGAGCGACGAATGCCGAGGGAAACGGTAGTTTGCTTCGGTTTTCCGACCTCTGTGCGACGTGCCTTGCTAGACCCTCTAGTGTCGTGGACGTCTGGTAGAAAGTGTTGCTAGTTATTGGGGGCGAGCTCGACCACTGGAAAAGCTGGCGCCACCGTCGCCGTGACGTGGTATGAGGCATCACGCAGTGCTGTGATTGCTGCTCCAATTGCTCCAAACTGCTCCAAAAGGCCAATCCTGCTACATCCTGCTACATTTTCGATAATGTGCTCCAAAGCTGCTCCAAAAGGTGTTTTTTGCTTCTTTAAAAACACTAATCTAACAAGCGACATCATTCATCACACGCACAAGTCGTGTAGGCACACGGAGGAAGTAAAACGTGGGTGCATTAGTTGGGCTGCCACGCGCTTGGAATGTAGTGCTTCGGCCATTGCTGAAATGGTGCTTTGAGAGGTGAGAGCAGACAACTTTCTTAACACTTTATGGAAAAGCGTTCTGCTGGTACAACAAAGCCTTTTTGCGATGCGACTATCCTGTGGTTTGGTCAAGTGGGTACATGACGGCTGAAAATTTTGTTAAATGCGGGCAACTCGTTGCACGTGCTACTGAGCTTGCTTCTCTTCGTAGCCCTGCTGCTATTTTGCTGTTTTCGGCTGGTGTAGCTTAGCGAGCGAGCAATGTACACTCCTAAAGCTCTTCCGTAGTCGAGTTCCCATAATTCCATCCATCATGTGTACTTCTACAGTTTTAGCGCTTCGCCATTTTAGCGCCCAGCCTCCTGCAAACTGGAAAGCTAAAGCAGAGATTAGAGAGGTTTGTGGTCATACTATCATCGTGATGCTGCAGTGGTCGTATCATCCCGGCTTCATCTAGTTTTAGTCACACCATTGTCTTCATACAGTCGTCATCCCAATGCCATAATGCCGTCGTAATCACACTGCCGTCGTCATTACTTTGTCATCATGCATGGGATTCGCATGTCTTAGGGCTACAACTTTATGTTGAGCTAAATGATTCTTGGTAAAAATGTGCATGTTTCCCGTTAAATTGGGCTTCCTGCTTCTGTAAGCTCACTTGCTTCTCTCAAAGACGATTTTTCCACTTGGATATATGCATTTAGATGCTCCAAAAGCTCGCTCTTCTGCTCCAAAGCTCACTTTTGTTTGCTCCAAGAAGATGCTCCCAAATGGCTGCGACCAATCACATCACGTCGACACAGCGGCCGCGTCGTCTGCTTCGGAAGCGCCGTAGCGAGCTGAAAACTAAAGTTAAGTCCCACCTGCGCTACAGTTCTGATTAAGTGGGGATGTTTTTCCGTCCGACGTGGTAGGCTATTGCTCGGTACCGCAGGTCCGGACGCGTACGCAACGGAGCCCGGTGTCAGCCGTACACGTACGTTCACACGTACACGCAGGCCAAGAAGCGGCATGTAGCTTGGATTGCGAAACTTAGAACCGGCAAGCAGCCATCAGCTACAACTCGGGTGTGTAGCAAGCACTTCCGCGAGTAAGATTTCTGCTACGGCGTTGAGGCTGCGTTGTTCGGTGAGTAGTAAAAAGCGCGCACTGAGAAGCTCGCCCGCGCGCGCAGCCCGGTTAATGTCATGAAGACTTGGTCTATGAACTTGTTGATGCTAAAAAATGGCAAGTTCGCCAGAATGGAAAGGGAACGGTAAGAAGTGCATTCAAAAAAGGCATGGCATATGCTCACGTTTGTGTTAGCACCAAACAATAAATGCACTGAGAGAGAGAGAAAGCGAAGAGAGGAAAGGCAGGGAGGTCAACCAGACGAACGTCCGGTTTGCTACCCTACACAAGGGGTAAGCGAAAGGGGGAATAAAAAGAGGAAAAGAGGAAGAGAGTGAGCATTGTGTGTGCAGCGAGGCACCATGACACCAAAGTCGTCCCATAGCTGGTGATGTGCGTTGAAGACATCTAACATGAACCAAGGGCCAGTGGTCGTTGCATGAATAGGAGGCGGTGGGTGAGCCACGGGGCTTACTCGAGACTTGCAAGCACTGGATTAAGAGTATCCAGTACTTGCACTGCACTTCGTGCTGACGGAGTATGCAGCTTGCTTAGCAGTATACGAAGGGTATTTACAAGGGACCGAAGCATCACGACCACTTGCCGGTCTTCTTCGGGCAATTTATCGGGAGTCGGCATTCTGGACTCTACCGCGGTGCACTGTATACTTTGATCTGACTGTGGTGCCGGCTGTGGCATCGGTTGTGGCTCCGCCTGTTGCCTCGGCTGTGGCGTCGGCTGTGGCGTCGGCTGTGGCTTCAACTGTGGTGTTGGCTGTGGCGTCGGCTGTGGCATCGGCTGTGGCATCGGCTGTGGCGGCGGCTGTGGCGTCGGCTGTGGCCATGACTGTGTCTTCGACTGTGGCTTCAGCTGGGGTATTCGCTGTGGTTTCAGTTGTGGCTTCTGCTGTGGTGGCGGCTGTAGCTTTGGTAGCGCGGGCCAGGCTTCAGTATTCTTCTCTGGCACGACCTTGTCAGTATTAGACTCGACTCCGCCAGGCCTAGGGGGCAGAGGAGGAGGAGTTGTCGGATGTGCCCCGCTCTTCATAGAGGAATCTTCGTTCTTTGAAGTCCGACGGCGTCGACGGCGTCGGGAGCGTCGCTTTCAAATGGCCGCAACAGCTTCCCGACGAGACGAATGGTGTCTTGCCATGTGCTTCAAGACCGCCCTTTCTTTCCTCATTTTAGGGCAGTCCTTTGAGGTAGCATCATGGGACCCAATGCAATTTGGGCATTTGAGCACCGTGGCTACACAGGAGTCTGCAGCGTGGGGTTGTGCGCAGCGCGAGCAAACTCTCGTATTCTCGCACACAGCGCTCACGTGACCCAGCCTCAGGCAGTTGCGGCATTGGAGTGGTCTTTGGATAAATGGACGCACGGGGTGTCTAAAGTGGCCCACCTTGACGTGTGAGGGAAGAGATTCGCCCTTGAAAACCACCTTCACACAGCGGGATGTGCCGAGTCGAGACACGTGAGTGATAGCGCAGCCATCAACGGCTGGCTTATAATTAAAATCGGCAAGTCGGCGCAGGAGATGGAGACGTCCACGTCGCTGATGACACCAGCAGTGGTAATCACTGTCCAGAGGAATGCACGAGCGGACCTTCATGCCGCCAAGTCCGTAAGTTTGCTCAAAGTGATCCGTGCCGTCTCATGTATGACGTCAATAGCCAAGACATTTTTGCGTGCGTTGACTCTGACATCCGTGACTTGATTTGGTGCCACCGCTTCGAGAAACACCGAGACAGACTGTCGGTTGAGTCGCCTCAGGTTGTCGGTAGCGAGTTCAGGTATAAATAAAATTGTACTGACTGCGCTATTCCGAGTTGGTCCTGCAGTCGACGTGCTTGAAGACAAGTAAGCTCTGGTGTTTCTTCGTTTCGCCTTGCGGCTCCTCACAAGCTGAAAGTCGTCATCGGAGAAGTCCGCACTGCTGAGCGAGTAGACACTGGTATCGTCGCTGTCGGTGTCGCTCTGGAGGCCGGTCCGCTTCCTAGACGCAGCCACCGTTGAAGTCGCCATCCCCAGCAGAGGCGCGGGGACGTCAACTTGCATCCGTGCAACAATCCATGACGGCTACCTCGAGATTTACAGAGAAATCAGGTGAAAACAGCAGAGCTACAGAAGTAGCGTTCTGGCTCGCAGAAACTCATAAATGCACTGAATTAACAAAAAGAAGCAGCGGAATTTTTTTTTATAAATGCACTGAATTAACAAAAAGAAGCAGGGGAAAATTTCTTTGCTGAGAAGACCCATAAACACACAGTGCGATGCAAGTTGAGAAATAGCGATATTGAATTAAACTAGTCCAAGAATTTAAAAGAAAAAAAAAAGGAATCGTCGCGATGGCACATCACGAGTGGCCGTATAGCGGCGAATTAAATCGCTAGTTGAAACAAACTTATTTTCGAACAACTCTGATAGCGTCCACGAAACAATGGTTGCTTGTGTACTGCCAAATGGTCATACGCTGCGGCCTAAAGCTCACGGCACGGTGCGAAATCGGGCTCGGGCAGCGAAAGCGAAACATTGTGCGCGAACATGCATGCAGACGCGCAGTCGGTCGCTGCATTGAGGCTTCATTATTTTATGCTCCACTTGGGTATACAGAACATATATACATAAGAACATATTTCACACAGTCTACTCTCAGCAACTACCTACCTTTTACGTAATAAGTTGGATAGAGGGAATCCATCGCGGCGACCGCGCGTAATGGGCGTTCACTGTACGTATTCGGGAACGCGATAGCGCCTGTAAACTATTCTGCGCTTTCTGCTTGCCCAAGATTATTATTTTGACAGTAAGAATCTTCCCTTATTTGGAGAGTACTTACAGAAATGTCCATGAGGGCTCCCACGTGGTGTTTTTATTGAGCGCCGACAACCAAACCCACGAGGAGCGCGCTGCGTTATCCCTCGTACTACGCAAGCGAGGCGCTTCCAATAGATGGCGACTCCGTAAGTCTTCGCCCCTAATACCAGAGGGCGATAAAATTACAGCTATTCCTAGGAACGGCCGGAGTTACGGAAATGCACGCGGCAGCAAGAACCTTTTTTTTTTTTTTTTTTTTGCCTCCATGAGCTACATTTGCTAACAGTCGTGCAGTCAATACAAAATAATTTCTTTCGGTTTCCTTCTTCAGAGAGAATATTGGGCGAACATTGTAAATAGTTTGGCGCGGAAACGAACGATGAATGAAACATGACACTGACAAGAACAATACGTCCAACTGATGCACTGGCGGTGTTGAGACCCTCTAGCGATGCATAATTTTACTCGTGGGTGTTGCTCCGATAAGCCGAGTAATTAACAAAAATTGGGAGTGAGACGTCTATAAAGAAACGAAGCAAAACGTTAAAAGAATGATGTGAGAAAAACGTACCCTCACTGTATTCCAGACTCTGGATTTGTGTACAAGAGGTGAGTGTCCCGTCCCACTCATCGAAGATCCTTTATGGCTCCAGCGAGCACGTTACCGCCGTGGCAGTGGCAGCTCACAGAATGTTACACGTGGTTTGTTGAGATCGCAAAGCACGCTCCTGACAGACACATTCGAATGCACTTCCTATAACTTCGGTTGAAGTATGCTCCTGCCCGAAATTTTACACCGACGCATCAGAGTCGTATGCCGGCGTCTTTTATGCAGCAGTCGTGCAATCCTTCTCGGAATCTGACGTTGTGCACCCACAAACGAGGACCTCTACTGCTGTGAAACACGTCAAGCAATTAAAGGCAACAAAAGGCAATTTACAGACTCATTAAGCGTCGTTAAAGCTTTAGTGTCCGCACAAGCCGCAACACTGCTGTAAATAACGACCTTTATTCGCTCCTATGTGCATGCACTAGTTCTGTATATACTTCTTTCCGGGGTTTTACGTGCCGAAACCAGTTCTGATGATGAGGCACGCCGTATTGGAGGGCTCCGGATTAATTTTGACCACCTGGGGTTCTTTAACGTGCACTACAACGCCAAGCACATGGGCATATTTGCATTTCGCCTCCATCGAAATGCGGCCCGCGATCTCGTGCTCAGCAGCGCAACGCCTTCGCTGACCAGCATGTCATAATATGCTGGGTGCCTGGGGACAGCCACGACGCAGTTAATGCGTTTGGACGACGAAATCGCCACACCATTAGCAACAAGAGCTTGGTGCTCTTCCGTAACATGTCCCCGCCACAGGTTTGAAGCCTTTCGTTATCAAAAAAAGCTAAGGCGCTATTGACGACGACTGTGGGGTCCGGAACCTCTGATAAGCTCCACTTAATCGAATCGCGGTTAGGCAAATGTTTATCAGTAACCAGATCACGAGAAACCAGTGTCCTCTTCTGTCGACTCGGAATATGTGTATATGCTGCAGGCAATCATTTGCCAATTGATAAAGAACTTGGCGTCCGTGGTAGATGAGGCTGACCGTCGGTTTAATTTCGCCCACCTGGGATTATTTAACGTGCACCCGATGCACGGGCGTTGTTGCATGTTGCTACTTTTATTACATATTCGGGGTGGTGTCGTTTTTTAGACCACGCAGATTTAAAAGACAGAATTAATTGACCAAAAATCGTTAATAACTTTTTTTAACACCTTGGATGCAGTTGTTTAAATAACAAATGTTGAGGTTGTCAAGGTATAAAATGCGCCCCGATTCTGTTCTAAATATTAAAAATTGCACCTCCTTGAACAAATTCATCATGGAATCTCAACGCTCAATCCTGGCAATATCGAAGCCGAGCGCGCCGTGAGCGCAGAAAAGGCGGCCCTGGTGTCAAATCAGACGGAAACGCCTCGTGACGACAAGTGCGACGACGTACGAAGCCGAACGTCTGCCGGTCAGTATACCGGCAGATACTGACACACACGGCACGTTTTGTGTGGCAGCCATGTGCTGCACCATTTGCCGCCACATACCATCATTACAGCTGGCCTCTTAGTCCGCAACAGGGCGTTTCCGTTTGACTTAGCTGCAGCAGGCGCTCGGTTTCAATGTTGCTTGGATTGAGCGTTGAGATACGATAACGAATACCTCGAATTATGCGCGATTTTTGAGAATTAAAACACAAATGAGGGTGCTATAAAATGTGACTGCCTACCAATTTGCGATATAAACAACTGCCTCCAGGGACCTAATAATTTAAAGCTAATTATTTTTTAATGTTAATCATACTTCTGATACTCACGTTATTATACGGCGAAACATGTCCGCATCGCCGAAGAAGTTACCTGCAAGAACACCGCTTTCGCTGCACTCAAAGCATTTCCATAAAACATCTGCATATGTGTATGGTCTAAACGTATATTTTACGCACTTTACAGGGACTGATTTTGGGCCTCTTTACAGCCATGTTACATGCACCATTCACTTTTGATTTCTACATTGATTACTTATTACCACTAGCTTGGCATTGTTTGGCGTATCCGGCCCTTGCGTCATCATCATCGCCATAATTGGTAGCAGTGAGTGTTTCACCATTTCTGCCTTAGCTGAAACGTGTTCGTCGCCCTCGCGTTCCCGCTGCACATGATGTTTCACTCGGGGTTGCAAGCAGCACGCAGTGTCCCTGATCGGACTCGGCAACATGCCGAGTCTTGGTCGTGTGTCCGCTTACGCGCAGCTATGCGAAGCTTACACGGGTGTGCCGTTTTGCGCAGTAATCTTTAAAAGCTTCGCTTACACCGATTCAGACAGTGAGTGGCATCTGTTGCCTGTCCCTTTTCTTAACACATGTTCTTGGCGTGCTAGAGACCTAAGATGGTGGCCAGGTTGATGTAAATGGAAACTATATAGGTAGTGTGTGTCCCAGCTAATCCGGGCGAAGCTAATTGAAAAACAAAAACGGAAGAAAGAAGAAGCTGTGAGCTCGTCGCCGTCGCAGATCGCTGGCCAGCTGAGCTTCTACGCCGTAGGCAGAGATAACGTGAGAGATCGATGACGCTGAACGTTACTTTGTGTTCACGACAGCTAAAAAGCAGAGTTTGTAGTTATTATTACTGTAAATAACTAAAATTAATAACTTAGCACTATCTGTCATGAACTAAAAGCACTGATTTCGCCCTCTGCAGCGTTTCGCTGGAACTTAAGAGCTCCTGGGGCCAACCAAAATATGTTCGGTGCAAGCATGATGTGGCTGTTGTTGATGTAAAGGGCCGACCGTCACGGCGGCACGGACATTTTGTTACGACGGGCTGTGCAAAAAAGGATAGCCGTAGCCGAATGTGAAAGTGTATACACAATTGAAATTGCAAATAAAAATGGCTATATTTGGCTACGAAATACTTTGCACTTTTTTGTGTTTGGCTACATTTGGGCTACAGCTTCTCTAGCTTTTGGCTACGCCGCCTCGTCGGACCTGGCAACAGTGCCACGAGGCAAGTGTTCGTATTGGCGCCGTAATGAGCATCGCCCTGAAGTTGTGTTCACTGATTGTTCGCCCTTGTTAGCGGCGCACGTTACTGCATGGTGCCGCAATAAGCGTCTCTTCATTCTACCATAGTCCCTTAATACGTTTCTCTGGTCACGAAACTCCCGCCTCAGTTTAATATAGAGCCGGCGCCTGCCGCCAGGGGCGCCATAGTAAAAGAAAGGCCCCCTAGCCGAGCGGCCGCTGCGGGCGGCGGCGGTATTTTTTCTTCGCTGGTCACGTTGCGGCCGAAAGCCCAGCTTCTTTTCGATTTTATTTACATTCTATTTTGTCGTAGCAGTTACAGTATACAAACTCCAACATCTGAGAGTGTATTCTAACCGAAATCAAGGCACGTACAAAAAGTAAACAATATCAAAGTCAGCTGGCGGCTCCGTGTGTCAGCAGACGACGCGCATACAATTAATCTTACTGAGAAATCTGGGCCGTTATTTTGTAGCGATGCCTTTCCGATGCTAATGCCTTTTCGCGCTTGGTCAGTACGTGGTCAGAGCGAAGGTCCGCTCACGTATCAACGGGATCAGCCGGCCGTGAGCGGTGGATGATAAGACTAGTATAGAATAAAGCATAACGCATAGCTACAAAATACCGGCCCTGACGTTAGTTGACCCAACCGGCTTCGATTAAAAACTTTTAAACGACTTTTACGCGCTGTACAAAGAATAAGACATTAGAGGCGTGGGGTTGCCATAAACGACAACCTGACTTCAAGGTCGTGCGCTCTTACCGAATTCCGATTGCTATCGAGCCGTTCAGGCTATCGTGACACATTCTAATCGTACGTACCATAAAATGGTCTAGGACGTCAGAATTAGTTTGGAACAGGTACATCGGCAGATCGTAGCCGTGAATGAAACGCTTGCTTGAAGGAATAAAGTATTGTCATTTTCATGTATCGCAAGCTTTGCTAGTTTTCGTGCGTATTATTTCAAATGTGAGACAAAGTTTTCAAACCTGATTTTCGTTGTCAATATGCCCTATAAGAACACAAACGGATTAATATGCCCGACTGACTCAGCTCTGCGCTTATTAATCTCTAACTCGCACGAGCAGAGTGACGAGGGTGGACGGTCCGTTGCACTCAGTACCATACCTACTTGGTGAACTGGGACTCGAAATAGTATTTGAATCGCGAGCTTTATTTCAAGCAAATGTAGAATCACACACACGCGCATGCACGCGCACGCTCACACACACGCACACACACTCACGCACACTCACACGCGCGCGCGCACACGCACACACAAATATAAAGTACGCGTCCAAACTTTCAGCCCACGCCGGCCGTATCTGCAGTCTCCGGGTCACGGTGTAAGATATCTTACACCGTGCTCCGGATTTAAGGTGGCGGTGCCACTCCGGCGGCACGCACTCGACATTTTAGTAATAGTTTGCGGACGCACTGTGCTTTCTGCGCTCATTGGACGAATTTGAACGCTTTATTGCGTTGGAAAGCTTACTTTCTGCGCTTTCCAATGATGCCTAGTATTATTTCCTAGCCTGAAGCGTTGCCTGACGGCAGTCAAAACACTGGGAGCAAAAAACGGCGTTTTTGCTGTACTAGCCTCCGCTGTACTGCGCTTCCGGCCAATCTGTTCAACATAACAAAATGAAATTTGCTGTGTCTTTAAATGAAATGTTATACAAGGTTTCTGTGAAGAGAAATTGCGTGTAAAGCAATTAGAAACTTATATAGGTGCCAATAAAAATGGTCAAAACTACAAAAGTTTATGAATGAATATCCTTTTAAATTCGGGACAACAATATTTGGTGGTTTTCTAGGCTACAGTGTACTTATCATCTATGCAATGTTTTGTGTTCTGATGAACAGTTCGTGAGGTATTATTACTTAGAATTCGCAATTTATGACTATACTTGGTCACGCATTACCGGCGACGGGACAATACTATTCTACCTGAAACTCCGAAATTTTCAATAATCAAGCAGCAAGCCCTTATCTCGGACTCTATGAAGAGAAAATTGGCTTAGGTTAATTAGGGA
>NW_023607034.1:0-18436 GCF_013339745.2 Dermacentor silvarum | reverse complement strand
GAAAAACCAAAATCAAATTTTTAAAATTTGCCCTACCCTGTGTCCTTAAACAGGCTAAATCGGCAGCAGCAAGAACACTGAAAGTGCACTCTGTGATATAAAACAGTGTTGTCAGTTCCGGTGTTTCAAGTTCGCTGCTGCTTTGTGTGCTGTATCTCAAGTTAAATAATGGTTATTTATGTGTGTATCAATGCAACTGTGTGGGTGCTGAGAGGAAGCTTTAAAAAATGAGTGCTATCTCGCCAATAAAAAATTTTTGTCTGCAAAATTTTTACAAAATATAACGTTCACAGGTTGGCATGTATGACATAATGTACCGCACTGTTGCTATGAATATGCCATATTCATAACTTGCAGTTTCGGTCTACTTGAATCGCATATTTTGAATCTGGCCTATCTTCAGTTTAATTAATTCATTTAAGTAGCCTCCTCTGAGTTAAATGTAATTGGAGGCTATTGTAGAAATGCATGATGTGCTCCCTACTAACTGCATTGTGACAATTTTTTTAGGGATCATCTTGTGAGGCCGGCATATCCTTTCATGTCTTGCTATGATTTGCCCGACAAAAGCAGCAGCTAGGGCTTTGGTTACCTTTGTTATTACGCATTCTTGTAGACTTCCATTTCTCTCTCTTCTAACATATGTGCATGCGCAAATTCTGTGTTCTTAATTACATTTCCATAAGTTGTCCTAATTGTGTATTACATTTTTAAAAATTTGGGGGGAGCGGGGTTATTGATTCCCATAATACTAGAGAGAACGGGACCTGAGAACAAAAGGCCACAAAAGGTGGCTTAAAGTGTTCGAAGCTCAGAATTTAACATTCTGTTTCCTAAAGAACTACCAGTATGAAACTGTTTCTAATTGCTTTGTTTTTATAAGCTAGCTGCCTGATTTGCAGCCACATTATGAGAGAGTATGTTTTCTTCTTCTTTTGTTTGAATTCTTTTGTTGAATGTTCTCCTTTTTAGTTCAGAAATTTTTTTCTACCACTTCACGCGGTACTTCAACTGGAGCCTATGGGGTATGTTTATAAATAAATAAGTAAATTCCTGAGGCATGCAACAAACCATGCAAATCAGTCCCTAAAAAGCCATAAAGAGGAACTATTATTTTCAGCAGTTACCTCAGTCATACTGTGCTCACTGGCGCACTGACAAAAACCATTGCAGCAGTAAAGCACTACTCTAAACATTTCCCTTTGAACATTTTTTAACTCTCATATGCTGTCTTCTCCAAATTGTGTTGAGTGCATCTGGAATGTTTCGGCAATTGTTTTTACCTCAACCATTATGCAAAGCAATCATGCAAAGGTTCAGCTTGTTGACTGTTGCTTATTTATACCTAGCCTGATCTGTGGAGTTGACTATATGCTTTCTTTTTTTTGCATGCCTGCCATAGTTGCTTAGTGGCTATGGCATTGAGCTTCTAAACACGAGGTCTCGGGATGAAATCCTGGCCATTGCGGCTGCCTTTCCAAAGGGGGTGAAATGTGAAAACACCTGTGTACTTGGATTTAGGCGCACATTAAAGAACCCCAGGTGGTCCAAATTATTCCGGAGTCCCTCACTACGGCATGCTTCATGATCAGACTGTGGTTCGGGCATGTAAAACCCCATAATGTAATTTATTTTTTACACAAAAACTAAGGTGGCTTTTAATGATGCCACCTTTTCACATAACTGCATAAACACAAGTTTGTCGAAATAATTGAACAAATGTCATCAGTCTTCTGTAAAAGCAAACTTGTCTTGTGCAGCAGTTCGAATAAGCCATTTTCAGTGCAATAGCAGGCTTAGGATGTTGCCAGAAAATTGTGTCGCATAAGGATGTGCTGCATCGGAAGGCACGTTTCTTGCTCATTGTATCCATTGTAGCATTATCTCGTCTCTATGTTCCTTTCAATGGTATTCACTGTGCACACATACTAAAGAGATAAGGAACAGGCAGATCGAGCATCCACAGCGCACGCATACCAAGGAAGTCACGGTCAGACAGAGAGCGATAGAGCACAGCACGCTTTCTTTCTCTGTCTGTCGCTTATTTCCCTCACATGTGTTCATTGTGAGCACCACCAAAATCAACAGTTACCGACTTGCCCAAGCTTCAACTCTTGTGCTTGGTGTTTTTTGTCTACAAAATGCCCATAAGCAAGTTATAGTGGTGGCGATTTTCGCATGTATGGAAAAGGCTTATTCAATTCCAGAGCAGCTTCATTTGTTCTAGGCATAGTAAATAACTTGCCAGTGTTTAGTTTAAAGGCTGAATTGGGTAGGAAACTATTGTGGTATTCCTAATGGCATCCTCTTGCATTAAGTTTGTGCAGATGCTTGAAGCTTGTACTATGTTGATGAAAATAGGGTTGAAGCTATAGAAGCATGTTTGTCAAAATGTAGTGAATGCTTCCTGGTAGAAATCCGGAGTTATGCTTCTTGGGACTCTTATTGGTTAGCCTTATCAGGTAATGCGATTAGCCTTATCGATGCTATAATGTTGCAGGGTCTGCAGGATGGCCTGCGTTACAAAAACATTAACATCATTGTAAGAATACATGTTCTGCAATAATATTAGGATTGGCCCCCCCCCAAGTCACAACGCTTGCTTACACTATATCTGGGATAAACCAGGTTTACTCAGCCAGACAGCCATCCGTGCATGAGGGGGAGGGGGGGGCGGCAAAAAAGGGGCTTTCGAGTAATCTTCAAGTAGATGGCTCATACATCAGATCTTTCTTACTGTGCATGCTATGTTGCTCAAAGTCAACTTAGCTATGGGTACAATGTCTGCATTTTATTACTGTTTATGCCTAATGAAGGTTGCTTTGTTCACAGTGTCACTTTCAATATTGTTTCTCTTATGGCACTAAGCTCACTTGTTTTAATGCTGCTATAGGTATGGCTGGGCCTGGAGATGAAGTGTAAGCAGACCGTGCTATGCTGCGGATTGGTGCCAATCTTCACATCCGAGTTGATCCCACGACAGTGAAGCACCACTGTGATTTGCTTCATTGGAAAGGTTATATAATATGGTGAGCTTGCACCTTAATATTGGTATTGAAAAATATGTTAAGTAAAAGACACAAGAGTTGGCCTTTATGACAGATACACTCATGTTCTTTTTTAAAAGAACTATTTTAGCACTGTTCTTTATGGGCATGTTTTCAGAGGATGCTTATAACTACTTTATTGCAAACTGCCGTGGAGCTAGTTTATGTGTTAAACTAGCACTCTTTCACCAAGAAAAGTCCAGTTTTTACTCGCACAGCGATATGGTGCAAAGGACGAAAGGGGTGGAATAGATCAATCTGAATGCATGTTGCTGACACAAATACAAAAAGGGCGCATGGCATGGCTAGCGCGATTTGTTTTACAGTGATGATAAGCAGTCTCAATGTCTAATAATTCTATTGATGGGGAGCTAACACACTGGTTCCCGTCATTTGAATAAGGAAAGCTTCACATATCTCTGAAGCACTCTGGTCCTTATATTTTGCCACAATCAAGTGGTTTTTAAATATGGGTGCACTTGCACTGAGAGCAGTGCAATGCTAATGCCAACTGACCCACACATAAGTTTGCGTGGTCACGCAGCCTGTCATTTATACATTTGGCTTGTTTAGCTGATGCAGCATCTACTGCACAATAATGGTATGTGATAGACACTGCACCTGTGTACTCTACATGCATTTTTTGCATGCTTTTTTTTCACAGGTAGCGATGCATGCCTTTTCATTATTTATGTGCCTACACAACAAACCAAGCTTGTTCTGGGCCGAGAAAGAATTCTAGGAAAAGCCTACGTGCTGCAACTTTTCTCCGCACGAAACTAGCTTGGCTCGTTGGGTTGGGTTAAATGGTTCGATGGCTTTTGGAGCCCATACGGGTTCCTTGCTCACACTAAGGCACATAAGCTTGTAGTCTCTGCTTCTGTAATTTGTACAGCTCACTGACAGTGTAGGTGCGGGCCTCATCTTCACAAGGAAGCTGACTGACGGCACCTTCCACGGAGCAGATGACTCGGGTTGAGTGAGGCAGCAGTGTTGGTGTTTGTTCCCTTGTGCAAAACAGCAGCTTTAGGTTCATTGTAGTTGTAGGAAGACAAGTTACACATAACTTCCATGGTTTGAGTGGGCGCATTTCTCTTGGGGCATCAAGCTTCTTTTTTTGCAACTGTCTGCATGGGTGCTTCAGTAGCATTGGCGTGAAGTTGGCATAGAGTTGTGCATTCAAGAACTTCTGAACAATGACCTGCTGTAGTTAGCGCTGTGAAGATTGCATCGTCTACCAAGCCTTTGGTTTTCTGTTGGTGTACTTGTAATTGTGCTGTCAGTAATTTCTCGGCTTCCCGAATTATCTTGAGGCCCCACACTGACGCTATCGATGTCTTCAAGTGCAGACTTTTTAGGATAAGGTTCTTCACTTTGCAAATGTGGTTGTAGGAAAGGTGGCACTTACAGGTGCCTATTCTAGACATTATTGAAACAAGCCAGCGAATCTTGGTTACGTCTTGTCCATAGTGTATAGCAGTTAGTCAAGGGTTGAGAAAATTGCTCTCAGTGGTAGCATGCTGGCAGTAACTTGGTCACTGACCACATCTTCATCATCATGTTACCTGACTAGATGAATTTTTGTTGAAGCTTTGACAAAATTTCCTACAGAAGTTATGGATAACACATTTTAGCCAAGGCACATTGGTTCGTCTTACTCGTGTCCAGATTAGAAATCTATAAGTGCCACCTTTCCTTCAACCAGATTTACAAAGCTAAGAACCTTGTCCCTAAAAGTCGGCACTTTAACACATCAGTAGCGTCAGTGTGGAGCCTCCGGATAATTCGGCCAGCCGGGAAGAATTACTAATAGCAAGAGTTCAAGAATGCAGACAGAAAATCAAGGGCTTGAGAACGACACATTTGCAAGATGCCAACTAGAGCAGGCTATTCATGTCATCTGGGTCATATAGCTCTATGTCCACTTCACAGCGACGCTAAGGGACCACCTGTGCAAACTGTCGCAAGAAAGCTTGACATATTAAAACAAAAAAGCCTGTTTAAACCAAGAAGTTAACTTCAGCTTGTCTTCCTGCAAGCCCACTAAACATGAAACTGCCATTTTGTGCAAAGGACTGAACTTCAACACTGCAGGATACTTCACGATATCCTGGCGAGAGTAACCTGCACCGTGGAACATGCCTTCAGTCAGCTCCTTCTGAAGTAAAAGAAAAGGTCCACGTGCGTAGCTGCCATGGTGTAACCCTGGAATCTGTTTCTGCTCCGCAACTTGAGCCTTTTTTTGCAGTGACCACAATTTCAGTATTATGAAACGGAATGCATTAACAGGTTCAAACTCAAGGTAATGTCTTTATCTGCATGGCTTTGTGGACAAAAACTGATTAAAGGAGGCGCAATGCGACTATTGAACTTGTCCAGGGGACAGGGACGTCAACAAGTTTTAAATCCATTTGCATAGGCTAACAATCGCAAGGCAAACTGCTGCGATTGCGTGAAAAAGTACCATGCACTTCTTACTTCAAGGAATAGTGCCAATCTTTTTCAGCTTTAGTTAGCACCATGTATGTACACTGCACGTATAATTTGTGTTAAATGTAAGGAATGTATTGCAGAATAGATCTTTGCTCAGACCATCTGACAATTTCTTGAAAGTATGAAGTTTTTGTTTATGTAGCTGCTGTCAGCATATTTTATATTAGCATTTGGTCTTATGCATATAATGTTTGCTCTAAAAAATAAATTCTTGAGTTTCACATGCTAAAACCACGATATGATTATGAGGCATGCTGTAGTAGGGGACTCTGGATTATCCCTTGAACCCTTGTTAACTCAAACTCTGATATCTCAACATATGAGTTAAGTCGAAAATTTTTTCGCCGCTCGGTATCGACTTTATGTATATTTGACCTCTTATCTAGCACTGCTTCTGTGCTGTGCTCCGGATATCTCGAAATCTTGACTGCAAGACTGTAGGGAAAATGTTATCACCCAAAGGTTTCCATACGTTGTACGCAGCTGCGATATCTCCAAAAGCTGCAAGATCGCAAGTTTGTAGCAAATTCTGCTTCATTCTACGCCACTCTTGTCATCCACTGTTCACGGCCGGCGGAGATCTCATGGGTAATCCGGGCAGAGTTTGTCTGACCTCTGACAAAATTCAATTATCATGATAAGGCCTCCCGCTTTTTAACTATATTACATGAGAACACTATACTATCATCCTGAACGGGACATCGCATTAGACGACGTTTGCACAGGATAGTGCTTGGTGCAACTGAGAGTACGTCTACATGTCTCGCTGATTATTGCGCCTTAAAGGTGCTAAAATGATGCGTGATGGACGCTCGCACGATATGGATAAAAATGAGGGAGGCTGTACACCTGAGCACCACAACATGCATGCTCATGTGTACGCATGGAGTTGTCACCTTGCTTATTTCCTGTGCTCTGTGTTTCTGTGTGGATCTGCGCGCTAGGCCATACCGCGTTCTGTGCCGAATGTTTGGTATGTTATTGGTATTTTCTTCATTAACAAGTTCAGGACCATGATCTTGTAGCAATGCGTTGTCTGATGCCATTTCTAATTGTGCTTCGTCAGTTGTCATAGTGACAGTGTGCCCACGCTATCAGTAGGGGTTTGATGGAACATCGTATAACAACACTGTGTGAAGACGGATCACAGAAAGAATGCACAGAGGACAATCGCCGAACTTCAGCTGAGGTTTACAGCAGAAAAATTACACAGGCAGCAGTTTCTGCGTAGAAACATTGGCCAAAACACCGCCATGGCGCACATTGTGTCCGGCGCGATCACAACGGATGGTCATGTCATACAACACTACGGAACATCCTGATCTGCGCAAGATCAAAGACACATTTGTACTACACGTTATACAATTAAGTTACGCTCTTCAAGCCCGCCAACTTGGAAACCTTCTTTTGCAAATATATCTCTTCTCTTTTTGACAAATTATGTGATGCGGTGCTAATGCAACCTTCTCCTTCTTTTTCATGTGAAATGCCTCAAGCAATTCTCTCTCTTTTTGATCCTTAAAACTTCCAAGTATACAAGTGTCGTCGTACACTGGAGTGCAAGGACACCTTTTGCAATGGTCAGCCGAGTTACGCCCTGCTATGAAAGCCTGCACGGATGCTCAATGCTCCCTCAAATGGTCATTAAAGCATCCACCAGTTTGGCTGACATAACACCTGCCACAAGAGAGCGGGTTGGGGTAAACCAACTCCGTCTCGGCAGCGTACGAAGCCCTTAGCATGCTGTTTCGCACACTTATGTGAAGTGCGTGCACTGTTCACTGCACGGCAAATTCGCCCCAGTTTTTCTGAGCGGAGAACACTATGGAAAGGCCACACTTTCCGGCCACTTTCTTCAAGCGGTGAGAGAGAGGTTGTGCAAATAAGGCACCACCAATGGCTTCCTTGTCCATTCTTTATCGGCTCCCCTGCTCCCCACACCAGACCTTACTTCACCAAATAGGCTTTCAACAACAGAAGCGATTGTTTCACCAGGAAAACCCGCCTGCTTAGCCTCTTGGTTGTTTGCACTCCGAGTTTTCTGATGCTCGCATCACCATTCGAGCGCGGATCTGATACTGTCAATGCGATGTCTCTCTTAACAAGTTTTGAGTTCCTATAGTCCATAGTCTCCTCCGCTCGGAAAAACTGGCACGAATGTGCTATGCTGTGAACAGTGCACGCACTTCACAAAAGAGCGCAAAACAGCATGTTAAGGGCTTCGTACGCTGCCAGACGGAGGCGGTTTACCACATCCTGCTCTCCTGTGGCAGTTATGTCAGCCAAACTGGTAGATGCGTTAATGACCATTTGAGGGAGCATCGAGCATCCGTGCAGGCTTTTGTAGCGGGGGGTCGCTTGGCTGACCATTGCAAAGGTGTCCTTGCACTCCAGTGTACGATGACACTTGTATACTTGGAAATTTTAAAGATCAAAGAGAGAGATATTTGATTGGAGCATTTCACATATAAAAAGAATGGATAAGGTTGCATTAACATCGCGTCACTTAATTTATCAAAAAGAAAAGACATATATTTGCAAGAAAAAGTTTTCAAATTCGCGGGCTTAAGAGCGTAAGTTAATGATGGGGTATAACGTGTAGTACAAATGTGTCTTTAATCTTGTGCAAATCAGAACGTTTCGTAGTGCTGTATGACATGATGACTTTCTGTTAAGATCGCGCTGACAATGTGCGCCATGGCGGTGTTTTGTCCAATGTTTCTGTGCAGGAACTGCTGCAGTAAACCTCAGTTGAAGTTCGGCGATTGTCCTCAGTGCATTCTTTCTATGTCCCGTCCTCACATGCACCGTTATAACATGTTCCATCAAATCCGTACTGATAACATGGGCACAGTGTCACTATGATGACTGACGAAGTACTATTAGAAACGGCATCAGAAAATGCATTGCTACAAGATCGTGGCCCTGAACATGTTAATGAAGAAAGTACCAATACCATACCAAACATTCTGCGCAGCCCGTGGCATGGCCTAGCACGCAGGTCCACACAGAAACACAGAGCACAGGAAATAAGGAAGCTGACAACTCTATGCATGCACATGAACATGCATGTTTTGGAGGCCAGGTGTACAGCCTCCCCCATTTCTAGCTATATCGCGCGAGCGTCCATCACGCGTCATTTTAGTGCCTTTAAGGGACAATTATCAGCGAGACCGGCAGAAGTACTCAGGTGCACCAAGCACCCTCGTGTGCAAGAGTCGTCTAAGGTGATGTTTCCTTCAGGACGACGCACGACCATATTATAGTGTTCTCATGCAATATAGTTAAAAAGCAGGAGGCGGTACCTTCTCATGCTCATTGCACTTTGTCAGGGGTCAGAGGAACACTGTCCAGATTACCAATGAGATCGTGGCGTAGAAAGAAGCAGAATTTACTACAAACACCATTATAACATGTTCCATCAAGCCAGCAACCAACTAGCCCATCTAAGTCTCTTAATTATCAGTATGGGATAAACCAGCCAAACACGGTGGATGCTAAAGCCACTATTCCACAACGGTATTTACTTTGCTGGCAGAAAGGTAGCTTCCGAATAATTTATTAGCGTGACGTGTCCATGCTGCTTTTTAAATGTGCATTTTATGCTTGTACTACTTCTGTTGCTTCAATACTATTGTTAATCGAATAAGTGATGTCTTTTGATTATAACACTTGTTTCAGTGGCCCGCTAATTGTGACAGTTTATTCTACCACAGTAATGCATGTTCCCTTAGAATCATAGCCAAATTGCCTGAAACCAGTTACCTTTGAATGAGATTTGTTAGTATCTCCTATATTCTGAATGCTTACCCATTCTTATCTGTGTGAACATACGCAAAACTGCTTTTGCCTTTGTGTGAACCTGTTGCATAAGTGAAAAGAAATTGTTGGCTTTTCTTTACTTTTTCAGGCGCCCTGCAAGCTCTCACCAAAGCAACAAATTCCACTGGTTTTCTGTCAGAGTACCATCATAGAATTTCGAATAAACTATGCTTGTGAGATGTTCGACATGCCCCGTCTTAGAATCGGAGCGCTTCAGTATTAATGTTTGAATGGGTGTACATAAAAACACACGTAAAGTATACTTATGTCTTTCTTTTACAAGTCCTCTTCACCCGACGTTTTTCCAACTTAAAATTACGCTTTGCTGTACATTTGTTTTATGCACAAACCATTACAGCAACACAACACTGCAGTAAGATGAGTACAAATGATAAAGCATGCAGTACACCTGCAAGAATTACATTTGCATACTTGTAGTACAATGAAAATGAGCTACCGATCTTTTTCAGGTTGCATACTCTTATAGGTCATACATGTCAAGTGCACTCATAGGCCACACAAAAATCGTTCAAGGCTGATCTCAAATCCATAAGTGCACCAAATAGATTTAAAGAGTGACTTTTGTTAAGTGACATCAGACCAGTCTAAAGAAACCTGGCCCAAATAGGGAAATAAATAGGTTCGAACAGGGATAAACAGGACTGGGTTTAAACAGGACAGGACTAAACCAGGGACAGACACGGTCTGGGCTAAACGGGTTCCAACGGGGACAAAACTGGTCTGGACTAAACAGGTTCAAACGGGGGTCCCGTTATATAATCCTATTTGATGAAACCCGTTTGAAATCAAATAGGATTTTTTAGTAGGGCATGGCCCTAGTAAGTCCTGGATGCATTTGGCCTGTCGTTAAGGCGCACACTGCGGATTGGGTTGGGGTGAGATGGGACCGTCGCCAACTGTAGTAGGCAGAAGTAAGCCATGACAAAACAAGCCAAACAAACAAGACAAAGACAAGTAGCGAAAGTCTGGCTCTTGCGATGACTATATGGATGATGGCTCTCAGGCAAATGGTTCAGTGCATCTACTTTAAAAGAAATGAAGTGGACATTTTTTTGTCTTTGATCCTCAATATCACGAAATAATTTTTGTGATATTTGCCTCATTATTAAAAACAAGTGAATGACAGCAAGCTGAATTTTAGCCAGCATAAATTAGAAAGCCCATGCGCAGCTGCTGAACTAATAAGGGTACGCGTATACTCAATAGTTCATTTTTCTTGAAAGTTTTCTTCGGAAAAAACTAGAAAAATTTGCTATGTGGGTGAAAAACTCGTGAACAAGTACTCTGAAAATAATCTTATTTCTAGTCCCACTGAAAGAAGACCTAATCCGGAATAAAAGAAAACAAACCCGACTGCGCTACGCCAGTAGGTACTGAGAAAATAGGTCTTAAAGGGGGATGAACCCACCTCTCCGCTGGTGAATAACATAGTCCGCGGGTAGCATACGCTGCTTTGAACATCTCAGCCAAGTTTTGCCGTCGTACGCCGTGCGTGGATATCGCAAGCGGAATGCGAACTCACCTGTCTTTCATACGCTCTGTGTTGAATTTCCCGCGTTCTTCCTACAAGAAAGAAGAGGACGAGCATCGGGCCAGGGAGCGCGTGAGCGCGTTCGGAGGGACTAGCTGCCTTCTTGGACCTTCTGGGCTGAGGTGGACGCTAATAAACGCCTCTCTGAGTCTCGAGTTTTTGTCGGCTGTTCCGTGTGCCACGTACTCTAATACTCTGTTTTCGCAGTAAGGCCTGCTCCTCACTCTTTTCTGGACACTTTATTTAGTAATGAAGCGGATCCCCATAGGCGGCTGCTATTGGTCGCGGCCGTCGGCTCACCCGCGGCCGCCCGCGGGGTGCCGCCACGAGTACAACTGGCTAAGCGCACGGCGGCTCGCTAAGGACAAACCGCGTTTGGCTTACGTTTAGCGCTTCGTAGGTATCAAAATCGGAAGTCGTGGCGTCTACTAACATCCAAATGAAATTTCACCTGCGCGCCATGACGACATTTAGAAGGCGGAGCGCTGTAGCCACGCCCCTCTCACCGTAGCCTCTCAGCGCAAGGCATTGACGAAGGAATGGGAGGACAGCGGATGCCGTGTTTGATTGCCAATAACTGCGCTTCTTCTGAACGCATTGAATTACTTTTTGAGGCAAAGTATTTCTGAAGTAGCTTATTTTCATTTCAAATGTCTTTCTCCACTTCAATAAAAAGCGGTTCAGGGCCCCTTTAAATAAGGCTCAAAATACATGGGAGGTTTAAGGCCTACCCTGTGAACTCGAATTGTGCTATCTGCCACAGGCAACCTTTCAACGTGTTTGACTGTGCTACTGAAACACCCCTGTATGATGAGTTTGGCCTGTTTGTCGGCTTGCGGCTGCCTCCATGAATATTAGCCAACCTGACCCTTTTCTACTTCATGGCTGTCATCTATATACGTACCTGAGGGCATGCTGTTGTTCCTGCCGTTGCATCTAAAGTTCCTTCCCATGGTGCCTTTGGCTGTGGAGGACGGAACCTGAAAATGCCCACGGGAGGCTCGGCGAAAGGAATGCCGCGGTACTCGTCCACAATCTTGCCAAGGCTGCGCAGAATCGTGCCACGAACACGGCCCTCGGTTGTCTGCATCTCGCGTGCATGTCTTCAGCCATGGCACTCAGAAGGGCCGTGAGGACAAGCAGTGCCAACATCCCTGCTTGCAACGCCATTGTCCTTCACTCAGCTTACCTGCACGTTCAAAATTTTCGTCAAAAGGCATTAAGCACATAAACAGAGCGTATCTTGTTACTTACCCTATGTTTGAATGGACTTTCAGAGCGACACTTGGTCAGGTTTGGTTTTTAAAATACATTTTCAAATCTCTATTGATATTCATTTGGCAGGGCAAAGTTCAATGCTAGTCGAGAGTTTAGACGAGAAACGCCTGACTTGGTCGACGTTGCGGTGGAAGCTGCAGCTTCGACACGTCACTATGACGTCACGGATCTCTTATGGAACGCATTTCTGAGTAGTTGGGCCGTTTGGTGCAGCAAACGTTTTCGAAACTCTCTTAGTCACGTTTTGCGTCGTTAGGATAGAAGTAGTACTTATTTATTTTCTTTTAATTAGATGCGAGTAAGCGCTGTCCACATCGGTGGCACTACTGTGAGATGGCGCGGAAACTTCCGGGTGACGTCCCCACACAACTCATAGATTTAAGACTATTCTGACTCAACAAACCTCCTGTCATGGTTAGTGCGGCAAGGAGGAGGAACCATTTTATCGTCATTTTCCCCACGTGACCTTATTATCATGTGTTATCATCATCAGCGTCGTGTGTGTGCCTGTGGCTCGAGTCGCGAGCCGCGAATAGAACACGCTTTCTTGACCCACTCGGCTGCGGCCTACACTTCGCTCGACGCTTTGCCTTTCCGAATAAATGTAGGGTCGACGGCACGCTATGTCTGCTGGCGTCACATTATTCTACAGTGTTACGTCATAGCGAAGCAGTTCTTCCCTCATTCCAGGCGCTTTGCGGTAGGCAGGTACGTTCCTTTCTCACTTAGTCCCCGGCCTCTTTCATTAAAGCAAATGCAAGTCCGATGGTGCAATCAATCATCTGGCTTCCAGCACAGCAGCTGAATGACGTAACCAATAGGCCATGGTTGCACGCATACTGTGTTATCATACTGCCGCTAACTAGCTTTTTGAGACGTTTGGCTCGCGCGTCACGTGCCAGTTACTAGCATTCATTCGTCGTGACGACTAGGGTGTTGAGACGCCGTGCTAGATGGAAGAGCGCCGTCGCGATTGGCTCACAGTCTCCAGTCATTTCCTCGTAACAGTTAACGCTACGCAGAAGACGTGAGACATTGTACCGCCTTCATGGTACGCGTGCACGTTTGATTGTTTCATCGCAGCAGTACAAAAGTCATCGTCGTTTTAACATAGACCGCAGGAAAAAGACATCAGACGCGTAGCCAGGATTAGTTTTTCAAGAGGGGGGGGGGGGGGGGGGGGCTAAGGCTGCATACGCCTACTCGGTGATTTGAAAGAACCTGTCCGGTCTCTCACGATTGCGGCGTTGATTAGTAATGGTTCTGTAATGTCAGGTGTCGTTATAAACTAGGACAAAAATCACAATTCCGCGTAGTGCAAATCCGCGCCCTCTATGCACGTCACATGATGAAAGGGAGCAGGGCGACGGCGGGAGAAATTTGGGGGGGGGGGGGGAGGGAGAGTCTGAAGTCTGGCAGCCCCCTCCCCCTGGCTACGCCAATGATAGACATAGATACAGGTCCTATGACCACCCGCCGCGGCTGCTTAGTGGATGTGGCAGGTCAGAGTCAGTGTTTGATCCGGACACGGTGGCCGCTTTTCGATGGCGGCGGAGTACAACACACTTGATGTTAAAAACGCTCATCTATTAGAAGCAGGTCGGACGGTAAAAAACCCCACGAAGGTCAAAATGTATCCGCAGTCCCCGACTACGGCATGCCATGTATTGAGATCATTGTTTGGCCGAACATAAATAATAATTAACCTATGATTTCACAAATCCTAACTTAACGAAAATGAAGTCTCAAATCGTCTTTTTTTAGTTTATTCCCGTCAAATACCTATGTAGAATCAACATCCGGCATTGTCGTTATACGCACGCTTGTGTTACACAACCGCTCTTATTACGAACACATTGATCCGCATGGTAACGCTTTACTGAACTTTACTGAATCTCGCACTCTATTTCACAGAAATAGCAGAACCGCGCCGTACGCTAGCTTAAATTTACATTTTCTCAGCTAGTCCGCAACTGTTGCCATGCGAAATAGTAGGCAAAGTTGATAGGATGCGCTTCTGTGGCACTTATGCAAGCGCCGATTATAACACATTATGTTGTGCGACACCTTCGTTCTTTGTAGGAGCCGCCCTGCGAGCTGCCACAGGCGAAGAAGTGGCAACCTTGTTATCAGGTGTTTCTTGACAGCGATGCACTGGGATCAGTACCAAGAGAATGCCGAAAGCACTTCATGGTATTTAAGCTGATTTAAGCAAGCGCGTGGTTTTTGACTGCACGTTTTCTTAGGAATATATTTCTCGGTAATAACGAAAAAGTTATACGAAGATGTTCATGGTATAGTTTTGCCGATGCCATTAACAACGGTATTGTGTTCCAAGGATAAAATGTGCTGAAGTGAGTAAAAAGAGTGGAAGCTCAGCGATGTCCGACAACGTCTTTGTTGAAGCTTCATACGGGAATCTTCACTACGCGGGGATTTTTGGAAGGATGAGCTTTTATTTGTTGTGGCGATCAAATTGTCTCACATGAAACAAACGGGATACAATTCACCACGTTTTCACACTGCTGTGATGGTGTGTATTTTTGGGGCGTATCACAAAGAACACTACTGAGATAGTTGCCGATAGACCCACAATGAATCCGCTATCTAACCATAGAAATAAAAGACGGCGATCCCTATGCTGAAAGTACAGTACGCTCAGGAATTCACTTTTATGGCGTGCCCGCATGACTGGTTTCCACTGTGGCTCTGATAAGAATCCAGTGCACTTTATTTTTGCAGAGAGCATCACTAAGCTGGTGGAAGTGATAAAAGTGCTGTATCATGTCAGGAGTTGAACCAATCACACTCCTCAAACAATCTTATTATAAAAAACTCCGCAAAAGGCTGGAGGACTTGCCTGGAGTGTCTTTCGTGCATCTGTGGATAGCAAAAGTGTGGTGGTGTTTTATGTGACATCGAGGTCCAGCAATAACAAAAAAAAATTAAAATTAAGTCCATTCAACCAGTAGTTGAAGTTGATCAGCGACAATGTGTTCAAGCGTGAGTTTTGGATGGCAATGGGGCGGCGTAACTAGGCACGTGGTCTATCGCGTCACTCCTCGCGCAGGAAGAGGTTGGACTGCTTCAATTTTATTGCGATAGCAATTATATGTACACTCCAAGCTGATTTCTGCCGTCGGCGTCACCGTGAGGTTCGGTGTGAAGTCCAAGGGCGATGAAATCGTCGCAACGCGCCGTATTATGTGCGACTGAAAGCGCACGAGCAAGGCGCGCCTTCATGGAGAGCGAACGCACGGCGGAGAGCAAACGCGACTGTCGCGCGAAAGGCCGTGGGGGGATGGGGAGGGAGGGACAGGTGGCGACTTTGTGCTGCGGCACCAATGGCGCAAGTGGAACTGGCAACTCAGTCTCGTACGCGAAAGGAGGAAAGCGGGAAGGCAGCACGGGAGGGAGGGTGTGTGGCTTCTACTCTGCCCGTTTATACAGCCGATAAACTACTATCCTTACTCCGTATAGCTCTCTAATAATTTGCTATCGCACTTCGCCTTTAGGGCAAAACTGCGACTTTTTCGCTGCAAAATCTGCGGAAACGTGCCGCATTTCGGCGTGTAATGACCTGCTAATTATTTAAATATTATTGCAGTTTTGCATGCCAAAACAACGATCTGATAATGCGGCACGCTGTAGTGGCAGAGAGGCGTGCGTGTCGTAATGTTTATAGTATCCGTTTTCTGTTTCGGGTATTTCACCAGTGACAAGAACAATTTTTTTTCGCCATCTGCGAGGCTTTCTTTCTGAGAAAATCCCGTAGGCTCCCTCTGTAGCTTCCTGCGACAATTCGGGTGGATGGAAATTTTCTGTTTCATGATTTTCCACCACCTGCAGGCTTCGCAGAACTAATTCCCCAACCTTCATATATCATCACGTCACCATCATCCTATATTTATGTCCACTGCAGGACGAAGGCCTCGCCCTGCGAACGGCAATTACCCCTGTCTTGCGCTAACTGATTCCAACTTGCGCCTGCCAATTTCCCGCCGTCCTCGACTGCGCTTCGCCTTCCTCTTGGTATCCATTCTGTAACTCTAATGGTCCACCGGTTATCCATCCTACACATTACATGGCCTGCCCAGCTTCATTTTTTCCTCTTAATATCATCTCGAATATCGGCTATCCCTGTTTGTACTCTGATCCACACCGCTTTCTATATATATATATATAATATATATATATATATATATATATTATTTAAATGGGGTTTATTGACGACTCAGAAACGCGACCGTCTCAGTTGAGCGTCGGACACCGAGAGCGCGACCCGTCTTCGTCGGCGGGCCGATGATGATAGTGCGTCCACAGGGCGCGCCAGTCACCAGGGCGCCAGTCTTCTTCTTCGCTAAACAACTGCCCCCTGGAGAGAGAAGGAGCCATCCTGGCGACTCAAGGAGAGGAGAGGAGCAAGGGGGTCGTAATAGGGTTTAAGTCTCGACGGGACAGTCTCGCGTCCACGAAGCCTCAAGTCAGTAGATGGCGTTAGCGCTCGACGACGTAGTTGACCGGCGTCGTTGTTTCAACGACGCGGTAGGGACCGTGGTATTGAGCGAGGAGTTTAGAGCATAGACCAGGGGTGCTTGAAGGTATCCACAGCCAGACTAGTGAGTCCGGCTGTAGGTGCAGGGAGGTCGGTCATCATAGCGACGGAATTTTGGAGACTCTGGTCTTCCGCCGTGAACGAACGGGCCAGCTGACGGCATCCTCGGCATACTTGGAGGCTTCAGACAGAGGCGTGCCCTCTGAATGGGTCAGGCCGGTAGGGGAGAATGGTGTCGAGCGTACATGTAGGTTCACGGCCATATACGAGAAAGAACGGCGAAAATCCCGTTGTGGCTGTGAAGCGGTATTATAGGCGTACGTAACATATGGCAAAAGGACTGGTCCCAGTGGTATGATCCGATGCCATGTAATAGATAGCATGTCGCCCAAAGTACGATTAAACCGTTCTGTTATGCCGTTCGTTTGCGGATGATAAGCTGTACTGGTGCGATGGCGGTATGGCACGCGGTCAGAAGGGCGTTAAGAACTTCGGAAAGAAACGCACGCCTCTGTCACTAAGAAGTTCCCGGTGTGCCCCATGACGCAGTATGAAGTGATGCAGTAGGAAGGACGCAATGTCGCGGGCTGTCGCTGTTTGCTTTGCCGCAGTTCTGCATAGGGTGAGGTGGTCGACAGCGACAATAATCCAGCGATTGCCAGCTGATGTGCACGGAAGAGGGCCGTAGAGATCGATGCCGACGCGGTCAAACGGTCGGGATGGACAAGGATGGGCTGTAAAGGACCAAAAGGAAGAGGAGCAGGAAGCTTGCGTCGTTGGCACGCTATGCACGAGCGAATGTACTGTCGCACCCAAAATTATACATGCCACGCCAATAAAAAAAACAGCGGGAGCGAAAGCTGGCGTACATTGAAGAGTCTGAATGGAGAAGCGGAACAGACATCTGTGCGCAGATGGGGGGAACGACGATCAACCATTTGCGACCGTCGGAATCGTAATTTCGACGATAGAGAACACCATCCCGCAACTACGAAATGAGAAGCGTGGCGGCGGATAGCAAGTGAAGGGCGTGTGTTGTTGAAGTGTCAGAAATGCAATCCATAAGTGCCGCAATCCAGGGATCTTACGTTGCTCCAAGCCATGTTGACGGGGCACAGGCGACGAAAACGCCGATTCGATGGCTGTAATGCAGTCATGTCACTTGGTGTAGGCGACCGAGAGAGGGCATCCGCGCGTGGGAGTGTTTACGGCTGACCGTAAATGACGCGTATGTCGAAGTCTTGTAACTGTAGAGCCAGCGCGCCAAGGCGGCCAGACGGATCTTTTAAAGTCGATAACCCAACATAGAGCATGGTGATCTGTAACGACGTCGAGAGGCGGCCGTACAGGTAGGGTCGGAATTTTTCCAAGGGCCCAGATGATAGCCAGGCACTCCTTTTCGGTGAGGAGTAGTTAGATTCCGCTTTCGTTAGGTTCGGCTGGCGTAGGTACTACGTAGTCATCATGCCCACTTTTTCGCTGTGCAAGCATGGCACAAAGTCCTATGCCACTGGCGTCGGGTGTGGACTTCCGTGGGGGCCGTGGGTCGCGAAATGCGCGCAGTACGGGAGGCGAAGTGAGCAAAAGCCGCATTGGGTCAAAACGCATCGTCGCAAGCTGTGGTCCAAGTAGAAAAGTCGTGGGGTCGCCGCGAAGCAGCTGAGTCACGGAGCATGATGTAATGATGTA
>NW_023607033.1:20000-25222 GCF_013339745.2 Dermacentor silvarum | reverse complement strand
CGCGCGCACGCACGCTAACACACATGTATATATATATTTTTGTGTGTGTGTGTGTGTGTGCGCGCGCGCGCGTGAAATACGTGGGTTTATTATCTATTTGGTGGCGTTTCATTAAACGCCGGAAAAAATCACTACGCAGCATGTCATGCGTGTGCCGAAAAAAAAAAAAAAAAAAAAAAAAAAAGATGCATTGGTCGTTTGGAAGGCCCTCTACAAAGAAACGAAACGCACTGGGCCCTAACATGAACACTAAACACTTTGCGTAATTTATCTAAATTGATTAACTAATTAGGCGCAACATAAAACATACCCTAATAAGCGCCACATGACGGCCAAACTCGCCAAACCTCTTCTTTAAATATTCCTGAGAGCTCAACGAAATTTTCACCATTTGCGCCTACGTTTTCAAATCCGCTTTTAGTTTTTTTTATTGCTCATTTGGTGAATGATTCGCACGCCATGCATCTGTCAAAACAATGCATTTTTTGTGGAAGCTTAGGCGATACCAGTGAGCATAAGAAAACACGAAGAAATAGCTCATATTTCTCCCTATAAATAGTACCATTCCATACAGCCGCAAAAATATACTGCAACATTCGTGCTTTAGTCTACAAAAAATTTACAACGCCTAGTTTCAGTTTTACCATTCTCAACGAAGAAATTTTCCTAATTATAATTCCTGAAAATATTTGTGGAAAGCTCTGAAAGTTGTTTCTTTGCATTCAGGACATGTTAAAGGATAAGCATGCGAAATTTCATTATGATCACACTACGTAAAGTACGCAAATTTTAGTGCACAAACTCTATAAATGCTACAAATTGAAGAACTGGGACAAACACGTTTTAATGTTTAAAGATGCTGGACTTCGGCCGGGAAATGGTTTTCTTTTCCCATTTTCAGCAAAACTGCCGCGATGCCGATGTGAGCTCTGGGGAGAAGGGGCCAGGCCTACCTACATCTCCACTAAAAAGCAAGAGCAAGCAACGCCGCGGAGCGATATGCCGCGTGTGCGAAATCCGGAAAAATTCGCACTTTCATGGGTCCGGGCGAGTGTTTCTTGCATTTTTCGCTGTCTTGTACCTGATTCTCAGCTTTGATTTTTTTAATACATAGGAGAGGAGGCTTGGAGGAATACAAAACAACAAAATAGATTTGTTTTCGTATAAAACAATTGCCGTTTTTCGAAATTTGCGTTTTCCCCCCGACCGAGCACGACTCATTACCCTTTCACAACGGCTTCACCGTCGCGCAGCGCTGCTCTGCGCTAAGCCGAACCAACAGGCAAAAAAACTATGGGCGCCATCTATGTACGGACAAAGGAAGCGCGAAGTGCATCGCTGTGGCGTACAAATGCTAGATGGCGCGCGGTAACACTCGTTGTCATAATTACAGTAAGGAGCGGTTTTGTGCCTTTAGGAAATCCGTCGAGCATCTAGCTGTTAGTTGTGGCACTTGTCGCATTTTTCTCGTTAAAATAAAGCTAATTTCATCAGTCTGCGTTGAAAACTCGCCGAGTTAGGTCGCAATATGTCTGCGGCCTTTTTTCCAAAATGGCGGCGCCCATAAGTTTGCCTGTTGGTTCGGCTAAAGCGCAGAGCAGCGCTGCGCGACGGTGAAGCCGTAAAGAAAGGGTAATGAATTGTGCTTGGTCGGGGGGAAAACGCAAATTTCGAAAAACGGCAATTGTTTTATCCGAAAACAAATGTATTTTGTTGTTTTGTATTCCTCCAAGCCTCCTCTCCTATGTATTAAAAAAGAAATGAAAGCTGAGAATCAGCTTGATTTGAAAGCTTGAAACGGTCGCGGCGCCGACACTGTCGCTAGCCGCAATATAATGTCACTCAGCCGTGCAATGCCTGCACAGCTGAGCCGATTCACCGTGCACCCCTTGTAGCCGTGCACTGCAGCATGAGCTAGACAAGTATCGAAACGTTTGACAGTGGACATCGATTTTCGCTTAAAAAAAAAAAAAGTTCCATTTACACCTCACTTCATGTAGCGGAACTTAATTTGCGAACCGATGTTTATGTAGACGGTGGACTAGCGCAGGAATCGGCGACCAGCAACGCTTGTTCCGAGTTAAACGTTTCTCGTGTCGTAGCTGGTGCTCAATAACTAAATTCGCTCGTGCCCACGCGTACGTCAGCACAGCCGTGGTTTCAGATAGACCATTTAATTAGGCATGTACGTGGCCGCGCGCGTACGTACATAATATACCAAAAGTCGCCCTACGATTTCTGCATTTTCAGCGAAAGTAAAAAAAAAAAAAAAAAATTAAGGACGATCCACGCTTGTGAAAACGTATGAAACAGTAGTAAACTCTGTAAGCGTTCTTTTCTTTTCCTCTCGCTTTCTTTTCCTCTCTGTGTGTCTCACGCTCTCATTTTCTCTTTCTGTGGCCCATAGCAAGTTGTCTTACAATCGTCGGTACAACGCAACGGTACAACGAGCAAGCATTTATGGTACCCATAAATTCTTGTTCTGCAAGAGTGGGTGCCATAGTCCAGTGGTTATCGTTAGTGGATAGCACTCCCCTTCGGATCGTGTGTACCCTGGTTCGAATCCCGCCGCGCGAAGAAAGTAGTGACTTTTTTTTTTTCCATATCTCTCTTGCTCCACATTCTTTGCTCGAAACTGCGAGCACCAGAATAGATTCTAAATTTATTCATTTTGCAAAAAGCACTTGACAATTTCCGCCTGTTTCCGTCTTTATATAAACAGTGGTGGTCCTTTAGCCTATTTTTTGTAAAGCAACCGAAGTCTGTCAGTATACAGGGTGTTTTTTTTTTTTTTTTTTTTTTAGCTGCACCAAATTTTAAAATTAGTAAAATGTAAATCTTTGTCAAGTTATGTTTGCCATTCCAGTGTACGGATTGGCGGCCTCTAGATAATACAGAGCAATTTCCGCAATTACGTGCGTAATTAGCAAATTTACGCTAATTAACTTTCTAATGATCAACAATAGGTGGCTATAGCAAATGAGTACTTTGGGGCCCGTCCTCGACACTACCTAGCCCAAGGATCGAATTTTGAATAGCGGAGTTCATGTGGGAGCTACGCGAACAATTAGTTCCTCTTGGCAGGCTGCTTGAAACGGAAACTGGCCGCAAAAAGAGCGTCTCTGTCGTCGATGTCGCCACCCCCCGGCGCTTTCGTCACGTCTCTTGACGTCACCGCTGGTCCGACCAAACGAGCAGCTTGCGTTATCTCTTTGCTGTCTGCGGCGTTGGCCTAACGCTTCAATGCCGGCGGGCCGCCAAATTTACTTCGTCATTCCGTCGGGCGCCACGTTGCGCTGTGGCGCCAACCCCGCTCCTTGGGCTTTTAGATACTACAGGCGCGGCGTCATATCAGTCTGTATCAGTGAACGCCGCGGATAGCAAGGAGATAACGGAAGCTGCTCGCGGGCCGGACTGGCGCCTAGCTCGGAGACGTGACGAAAGGCAGGGGGGGCGGCGACAGCGTTATGCCATGTCATCAGCTTACTTGTTTTCTCGCATTAACCTGAATTGTTTTGCTATTTATTTGTTCAAATCGTAATTCTTTCGCTGCTGTGTGTAGACAACTTGACATCTTTGCTGCACTTGCTCTAACAAAATTTGTTTTCTTCTTTTTATTTATAGAACAGCTTCTGTAGTATGTGTTTTATTTTCGCGAGTGAGAAAATAAATTCTTCTTTTTCTAGCGTTAGGTAGTGTGAACATTCTCAAATTTGAACACACACACACACACATGTGTGTGTATGTGTGTAAATGGATCGGAAAACATTTCTTTAAATGGCCAGGAAAATATCGCTGACGATTGTGTCGTCGTTTATTGCTTGTGCATGTGCTGCAGAAGAACCATTTTTGTAAGGGACCACGGAAATGCAAGGGAAAAAAGCGCACGAAAAAAAAAAAAGAAATGTGATTGTGGCAAATCAGAACCTGCTTCAGAATCAGAACGTTGTTTCTTCTTCTGCAGTTGCTCTAACCGAAATTGTTTTCTTCATTTTATTTAGAACAGGGATTGGGCTTCGGTAGTGTGCATTTTTACTCATAATTAATTCTTGTTCTAGTTGCAGCGCTAGGTACTTCCATCATTCTCAAATTTGAACACACACACGCACGCTGTGTGTGTTGCATGTGCTGCAGAAGGACCATTTTTGTAAGGGGTACCGCGGAAATGCAAGGAAAAAAAGCGCACGAAAAAAAAAAAAAAGAATTGTGATTGTGGCTAATCAGAGCCTGCTTCAGAATCAGATCATTCTCAAATTTGAACACACGCACACTGCTGCAGAAGAACTATTTTTGTAAGGGACCACGGAAATGCAAGGAGAAAAAGCGCACGAAAAAAAAAAAAAAGAGAGAATTGCGATTGTGACAAATCAGAACCTGCTTCAGAATCGGAACATCGTTTCTTCTTCTGCAGTTGCTCTAACCGAAATTGTTTTCTTCTTTCTATTTAGAACAGGGCTTTTTCTCAAATTTGAACACACGCACACTGTGCTGCAGAAGAACTATTTTTGTAAGGGACCACGGAAACGCAAGAAAAAAAGCGCTCGAAAAAAAAAAAAAAGAATTGCTTTTGTGGCAAATCCTGCTTCAGAATTATTCAGCCGAGGCAGCAAAGAAAACAACAAATGTTCTTAAATGTAAATGTGTTCTGAAATGAAAATTTGGCAATTTTGGACGCCTTTCTTACTGGTTTGGTTTTCATTAGATATTTTCATTAGAATTTTATGCATTCAAACGCGGCCAGTTTTCATCAGTGATACGTGGCGCTTGCCTACCCTGACTACGAGCGCACCTAAAAAAAAAAAAAAAAAAAAACACAGGAAAACAGAACACGCCAACAGCCGCGGGAAAGAACCCGCAAAGTCCGCTACCATGTCAACCGGGGCGGCAAAGAAAGTCTTTAAGCCGCACTCGACGCACCGAAAGTCCGCCACCGCGTCCATCGGGGTAGGAAGGAGAAGAAAAAAAAAAAACCCGGGATTCCTCCTGCTCTGTGTTGACAGTCTGCGGGTGAGTGGGGCGGCGCGCAAGCGCGCGGCAAAGTCCCTCAGCACGTCAGCCGGGGCGGCCAAAAAACCGCGTCAACCGGGGCGGCGAAGAACGCGCGTTTGAGCTGCACGCGATGCAAGTCGGCAGGCGCCAATGCGGCAATCGAGCCGCTCATAAGTGACCGAAATTGGTTGGCGTCGCGATTCCTCCTCCGCGGTGTTGACATTCAGCTAGTC
>NW_023607033.1:0-12500 GCF_013339745.2 Dermacentor silvarum | reverse complement strand
ATATTTTCCTGGCCATTTAAAGAAATGTTTTCCGATCCATTTACACACATACACACACATGTGTGTGTGTGTGTGTTCAAATTTGAGAATGTTCACACTACCTAACGCTAGAAAAAGAAGAATTTATTTTCTCACTCGCGAAAATAAAACACATACTACAGAAGCTGTTCTATAAATAAAAAGAAGAAAACAAATTTTGTTAGAGCAAGTGCAGCAAAGATGTCAAGTTGTCTACACACAGCAGCGAAAGAATTACGATTTGAACAAATAAATAGCAAAACAATTCAGGTTAATGCGAGAAAACAAGTAAGCTGATGACATGGCATAACGCTGTCGCCGCCCCCCCTGCCTTTCGTCACGTCTCCGAGCTAGGCGCCAGTCCGGCCCGCGAGCAGCTTCCGTTATCTCCTTGCTATCCGCGGCGTTCACTGATACAGACTGATATGACGCCGCGCCTGTAGTATCTAAAAGCCCAAGGAGCGGGGTTGGCGCCACAGCGCAACGTGGCGCCCGACGGAATGACGAAGTAAATTTGGCGGCCCGCCGGCATTGAAGCGTTAGGCCAACGCCGCAGACAGCAAAGAGATAACGCAAGCTGCTCGTTTGGTCGGACCAGCGGTGACGTCAAGAGACGTGACGAAAGCGCCGGGGGGTGGCGACATCGACGACAGAGACGCTCTTTTTGCGGCCAGTTTCCGTTTCAAGCAGCCTGCCAAGAGGAACTAATTGTTCGCGTAGCTCCCACATGAACTCCGCTATTCAAAATTCGATCCTTGGGCTAGGTAGTGTCGAGGACGGGCCCCAAAGTACTCATTTGCTATAGCCACCTATTGTTGATCATTAGAAAGTTAATTAGCGTAAATTTGCTAATTACGCACGTAATTGCGGAAATTGCTCTGTATTATCTAGAGGCCGCCAATCCGTACACTGGAATGGCAAACATAACTTGACAAAGATTTACATTTTACTAATTTTAAAATTTGGTGCAGCTAAAAAAAAAAAAAAAAAAAAAAAACACCCTGTATACTGACAGACTTCGGTTGCTTTACAAAAAATAGGCTAAAGGACCACCACTGTTTATATAAAGACGGAAACAGGCGGAAATTGTCAAGTGCTTTTTGCAAAATGAATAAATTTAGAATCTATTCTGGTGCTCGCAGTTTCGAGCAAAGAATGTGGAGCAAGAGAGATATGGAAAAAAAAAAAGTCACTACTTTCTTCGCGCGGCGGGATTCGAACCAGGGTACACACGATCCGAAGGGGAGTGCTATCCACTAACGATAACCACTGGACTATGGCACCCACTCTTGCAGAACAAGAATTTATGGGTACCATAAATGCTTGCTCGTTGTACCGTTGCGTTGTACCGACGATTGTAAGACAACTTGCTATGGGCCACAGAAAGAGAAAATGAGAGCGTGAGACACACAGAGAGGAAAAGAAAGCGAGAGGAAAAGAAAAGAACGCTTACAGAGTTTACTACTGTTTCATACGTTTTCACAAGCGTGGATCGTCCTTAATTTTTTTTTTTTTTTTTTACTTTCGCTGAAAATGCAGAAATCGTAGGGCGACTTTTGGTATATTATGTACGTACGCGCGCGGCCACGTACATGCCTAATTAAATGGTCTATCTGAAACCACGGCTGTGCTGACGTACGCGTGGGCACGAGCGAATTTAGTTATTGAGCACCAGCTACGACACGAGAAACGTTTAACTCGGAACAAGCGTTGCTGGTCGCCGATTCCTGCGCTAGTCCACCGTCTACATAAACATCGGTTCGCAAATTAAGTTCCGCTACATGAAGTGAGGTGTAAATGGAACTTTTTTTTTTTTTAAGCGAAAATCGATGTCCACTGTCAAACGTTTCGATACTTGTCTAGCTCATGCTGCAGTGCACGGCTACAAGGGGTGCACGGTGAATCGGCTCAGCTGTGCAGGCATTGCACGGCTGAGTGACATTATATTGCGGCTAGCGACAGTGTCGGCGCCGCGACCGTTTCAAGCTTTCAAATCAAGCTGATTCTCAGCTTTCATTTCTTTTTTAATACATAGGAGAGGAGGCTTGGAGGAATACAAAACAACAAAATACATTTGTTTTCGGATAAAACAATTGCCGTTTTTCGAAATTTGCGTTTTCCCCCCGACCAAGCACAATTCATTACCCTTTCTTTACGGCTTCACCGTCGCGCAGCGCTGCTCTGCGCTTTAGCCGAACCAACAGGCAAACTTATGGGCGCCGCCATTTTGGAAAAAAGGCCGCAGACATATTGCGACCTAACTCGGCGAGTTTTCAACGCAGACTGATGAAATTAGCTTTATTTTAACGAGAAAAATGCGACAAGTGCCACAACTAACAGCTAGATGCTCGACGGATTTCCTAAAGGCACAAAACCGCTCCTTACTGTAATTATGACAACGAGTGTTACCGCGCGCCATCTAGCATTTGTACGCCACAGCGATGCACTTCGCGCTTCCTTTGTCCGTACATAGATGGCGCCCATAGTTTTTTTGCCTGTTGGTTCGGCTTAGCGCAGAGCAGCGCTGCGCGACGGTGAAGCCGTTGTGAAAGGGTAATGAGTCGTGCTCGGTCGGGGGGAAAACGCAAATTTCGAAAAACGGCAATTGTTTTATACGAAAACAAATCTATTTTGTTGTTTTGTATTCCTCCAAGCCTCCTCTCCTATGTATTAAAAAAATCAAAGCTGAGAATCAGGTACAAGACAGCGAAAAATGCAAGAAACACTCGCCCGGACCCATGAAAGTGCGAATTTTTCCGGATTTCGCACACGCGGCATATCGCTCCGCGGCGTTGCTTGCTCTTGCTTTTTAGTGGAGATGTAGGTAGGCCTGGCCCCTTCTCCCCAGAGCTCACATCGGCATCGCGGCAGTTTTGCTGAAAATGGGAAAAGAAAACCATTTCCCGGCCGAAGTCCAGCATCTTTAAACATTAAAACGTGTTTGTCCCAGTTCTTCAATTTGTAGCATTTATAGAGTTTGTGCACTAAAATTTGCGTACTTTACGTAGTGTGATCATAATGAAATTTCGCATGCTTATCCTTTAACATGTCCTGAATGCAAAGAAACAACTTTCAGAGCTTTCCACAAATATTTTCAGGAATTATAATTAGGAAAATTTCTTCGTTGAGAATGGTAAAACTGAAACTAGGCGTTGTAAATTTTTTGTAGACTAAAGCACGAATGTTGCAGTATATTTTTGCGGCTGTATGGAATGGTACTATTTATAGGGAGAAATATGAGCTATTTCTTCGTGTTTTCTTATGCTCACTGGTATCGCCTAAGCTTCCACAAAAAATGCATTGTTTTGACAGATGCATGGCGTGCGAATCATTCACCAAATGAGCAATAAAAAAAACTAAAAGCGGATTTGAAAACGTAGGCGCAAATGGTGAAAATTTCGTTGAGCTCTCAGGAATATTTAAAGAAGAGGTTTGGCGAGTTTGGCCGTCATGTGGCGCTTATTAGGGTATGTTTTATGTTGCGCCTAATTAGTTAATCAATTTAGATAAATTACGCAAAGTGTTTAGTGTTCATGTTAGGGCCCAGTGCGTTTCGTTTCTTTGTAGAGGGCCTTCCAAAACGACCAATGCATCTTTTTTTTTTTTTTTTTTTTTTTTTTTCGGCAACACGCATGACATGCTGCGTAGTGATTTTTTCCGGCGTTTAATGAAACGCCACCAAATAGATAATAAACCCACGTATTTCACGCGCGCGCGCGCACACACACACACACACACAAAAATATATATATACATGTGTGTTAGCGTGCGTGCGCGCGCGCGCGCGTGCGTGCCAGCTGAACAAGTGACGGAAATTGCGTTTCGTTATATCTCGGAGACTGCTGTTCGCTTTATGGAATAAAAAAACTGATAATTTATCTTTGAGGAAAATCCTTGAATGCTTGGTGCACGCACGAAGCGGTTAAGTTAGAGACTTGCGTGTTTTTGGTTAGACAGTGCAATTCACCTACAGCTTTTAAAGAAGAGGTTTGGCGAGTTTGGCCGTCATGTGGCGCTTATTAGGGTATGTTTTATGTTGCGCCTAATTAGTTAATCAATTTAGATAAATTACGCAAAGTGTTTAGTGTTCACGTTAGGGCCCAGTGCGTTTCGTTTCTTTGTAGAGGGCCTTCCAAAACGACCAATGCATCTTTTTTTTTTTTTTTTTTTTTTGCGGCAAGAAATGTTTATTATTGCGGAAAATGTTTATTATTCACTTTAGGGATAATTACGTTTCATTTTGTTCTTGAGGGCATTTAAAACAACCCATCTTTTTTTTTTTTTCTTTTTTTTTTTTTTTTTTGCAGCAACACACATCCAGTGTGGTGAATTATTCCGGCGTTTATTGAAAGCCCGCGAAATGTGAAATAACCCCACGTGACTGAGCTTATGTGCTACTCTATTGCGTGCACACACACACAGTCACTCACACACGCACATCTATATATATATATATATATATATATATATATATATATATATATATACAGCGGGCTTCAGTGCACACTTTCAAAAACTCCTAAAGGTTGCCTGTGGCAGAATGCCCAAGTCTAGTTCATGAGCTGGTCTGCTCTAAGTGGCGGACATTACTTGCACAAGCAATTGAAATGCTTAGCCGAATAATAATGAAACAGTCACTAATTAGGTTAACTAATTACCTGATGGACCACGTTGGAATGTACAAATTGTAGCCGTGGAGTTTGCAAGGCGGATCCACTCGAAACGAATTCTCGGGATGACAACAGTTTCGAGATATTGATGTAGATAATAATGAAAGCAGCTCTCGCGTGCACCACGGTGCCCCGGCTCACCGATTCAAGGAAAACGTGAGAGCCGCTTTTGATATTACCACGGACAAGTTGCACGGAACGTCGCTTGCACGCGCCGCCCGGCTAATGTTGTTTAGGACTTTCTCAACACGGGCGCTCGCCGCTTTGTCAGCGCCATCTCTTAACTGTGCGCCCTGTTTGAACGGCTACTAGCGTTCTGGAAAGCGTCCGTCCGAATTGATACACCACTTTGGCCTCGGTAGCGCTGCGATTTATGCTTCAAATTTGCGTGAAACACTGCTTGCGCGTCCCGCCCCTGCTGATGCGATTTCGGATTTTGTAGCTGCATGCGGGCTATAGCTATAAAATTTGGGCGAATGCACCTGCGCGAAGCAAGTGCCCCGCTTGGTCCTTTTGCGGCATTTAACGTGAGTGTAATTCTTTCAGTTAATATGCAATACGAAGCCTCGAGCCACTTGGTATTATTGGAGGGACAGTGAGACCAATTTTGTTTAGAAATTGTTTAGAAACGATGAGGACGTGCACCTTCCAGCCATCTGCCTTCCCCATCATAAAGCGTCCTTGCTGCGCGTAATTGGAACAAACGCTTTTTCGGGCGCCCTTCAATGCAAACACACCTGTTTCTTTGCGTAAAAAAAAAAAAAAAAAAAAAACAGATAATACTGGGGTTTTGCGTGCCAAAACCGCAGTCTGATTATGAGGCACGCCGTAGTGGACAACTCCGAAATAAATTAGACTACCTGGGGTTCCTTTAACGTGCTCCTACACCTTAGTGCACGGTTTATTTTTTTTTTCTGCCCCAACGAAAAGCGGCTGCCGTGGCTGGGATTCGATCCCATGACCTCGCGCTCAGTAGCCAAACGCTATACCCACTGAGCAAACACGGCTGGTTTGTTTCTTTGTGTATTTGCTTTTGTTAGCTGTCTTTTTTTTTCAGTTTAGTTGTAACTGCTTTGCTGTTTATTCACTGTCATATACAAGGTATAATAAAGCAAGCCACTTTTTGTTTCTTCTTTTTTTTTTTGTATTTCTTGCCAAGAGGTTCGAGCTGTTTTTATTCCCCGGCCGCCACTGTCATCATGAAATCGAGTGTTACCTTGCGCCGTCTAGGTTTTTTACGCTATGGCGACGGACTTCGCGCTTGCTATTTCCGTAGATAGGTGGCGGTAACGTGTTTTCGCATCCATATCAACAGTCACTGGCCACCGCTGGTATTATTTAAACAAGTGTTCCAGCTTTCTTACGCTATGACGCACTTCGGCGTTCTTATTTCCGTACATCCATGACGTGATTTTGACTCTTTCAGTGTGGGCGCTCCTGTGTGTGTGTGCGCGCGCGCGTGCGTGCTTGCGTACGTGCGTGCGTGTATATACGTACATACATACATTTATACAGGATTTTTATGTGACTAGAACCGATGATGTTATTGACAGCGGGCAGCCACAACTCAATGAAACCAATGACATATGTGTTGCTGTCATGTGACGCTCCTTATGTTAAGTTTTATGTTGCGCCTAATTAGTTAATCAATAAGGATTAATTGCGGAAAATGTTTATTATTCACTTTAGGGCCAATTACGTTTCATTTCGTTCTTGAGGGCATTTCAAAACGACCCATCTTTTTCTTTTTTTTTTTTTTTTTTTTTTTTGCAGCCACACACATCCAGTGTGGTGAATTATTCCGGCGTTTATTGAAAGCCCGCGAAATGTGAAATAACCCCACGTGACTGAGCTTATGTGCTACTCTATTGCGTGCACACACACACAGTCACTCACACACGCATATATATATACGGGGGGCTTCAGCGAACACTTTCAAAAACTCTTCAATAGTGTCTGTGGCAGAATGCCCAAGTCTAGTTCATGAGCTGGTCTGCTCTAAGTGGCGGACATTACTTGCACAAGCAATTGAAATGCTTAGCCGAATAATAATGAAACAGTCACTAATTAGGTTAACTAATTACCTGATGGACCACGTTGGAATGTACAAATTGTAGCCGTGGAGTTTGCAAGGCGGATCCACTCGAAACGAATTCTCGGGATGACAACAGTTTCGAGATATTGATGTAGATAATAATGAAAGCAGCTCTCGCGTGCACCACGGTGCCCCGGCTCACCGATTCAAGGAAAACGTGAGAGCCGCTTTTGATATTACCACGGACAAGTTGCACGGAACGTCGCTTGCACGCGCCGCCCGGCTAATGTTGTTTAGGACTTTCTCAACACGGGCGCTCGCCGCTTTGTCAGCGCCATCTCATAACTGTGCGCCCTGTTTGAACGGCTACTAGCGTTCTGGAAAGCGTCCGTCCGAATTGATACACCACTTTGGCCTCGGTAGCGCTGCGATTTATGCTTCAAATTTGCGTGAAACACTGCTTGCGCGTCCCGCCCCTGCTGATGCGATTTCGGATTTTGTAGCTGCATGCGGGCTATAGCTATAAAATTTGGGCGAATGCACCTGCGCGAAGCAAGTGCCCCGCTTGGTCCTTATGCGGCATTTAACGTGAGTGTAATTCTTTCAGTTAATATGCAATACGAAGCCTCGAGCCACTTGGTATTATTGGAGGGACAGTGAGACCAATTTTGTTTAGAAATTGTTTAGAAACGATGAGGACGTGCACCTTCCAGCCATCTGCCTTCCCCATCATAAAGCGTCCTTGCTGCGCGTAATTGGAACAAACGCTTTTTCGGGCGCCCTTCAATGCAAACACACCTGTTTCTTTGCGTAAAAAAAAAAAAAAAAACAGATAATACTGGGGTTTTGCGTGCCAAAACCGCGGTCTGATTATGAGGCACGCCGTAGTGGACAACTCCGAAATAAATTAGACTACCTGGGGTTCTTTAACGTGCTCCTACACCTTAGTGCACGGTTTATTTATTTATTTTTTTTTTTTTTCATTTCGCCCCCATCGAAAAGCGGCTGCCGTGGCTGGGATTCGATCCCATGACCTCGCGCTCAGTAGCCAAACGCTATACCTACTGAGCAAACACGGCTGGTTTGTTTCTTTGTGTATTTGCTTTTGTTAGCTGTCTTTTTTTTTTCAGTTTAGTTGTAACTGCTTTGCTGTTTATTCACTGTCATATACAAGGTATAATAAAGCAAGCCACTTTTTGTTTCTTCTTTTTTTTTTGTATTTCTTGCCAAGAGGTTCGAGCTGTTTTTATTCCCCGGCCGCCACTGTCATCATGAAATCGAGTGTTACCTTGCGCCGTCTAGGTTTTTTACGCAATGGCGACGGACTTCGCGCTTGCTATTTCCGTAGATAGGTGGCGGTAACGTGTTTTCGCATCCATATCAACAGTCACTGGCCACCGCTGGTATTATTTAAACAAGTGTTCCAGCTTTCTTACGCTATGACGCACTTCGGCGTTCTTATTTCCGTACATCCATGACGTGATTTTGACTCTTTCAGTGTGGGCGCTCCTGTGTGTGTGTGCGCGCGCGCGTGCGTGCTTGCGTACGTGCGTGCGTGTATATACGTACATACATACATTTATACAGGATTTTTATGTGACTAGAACCGATGATGTTATTGACAGCGGGCAGCCACAACTCAATGAAACCAATGACATATGTGTTGCTGTCATGTGACGCTCCTTATGTTAAGTTTTATGTTGCGCCTAATTAGTTAATCAATAAGGATTAATTGCGGAAAATGTTTATTATTCACTTTAGGGCCAATTACGTTTCATTTCGTTCTTGAGGGCATTTCAAAACGACCCATCTTTTTCTTTTTTTTTTTTTTTTTTTTTTTTTGCAGCCACACACATCCAGTGTGGTGAATTATTCCGGCGTTTATTGAAAGCCCGCGAAATGTGAAATAACCCCACGTGACTGAGCTTATGTGCTACTCTATTGCGTGCACACACACACAGTCACTCACACACGCATATATATATACGGGGGGCTTCAGCGAACACTTTCAAAAACTCTTCAATAGTGTCTGTGGCAGAATGCCCAAGTCTAGTTCATGAGCTGGTCTGCTCTAAGTGGCGGACATTACTTGCACAAGCAATTGAAATGCTTAGCCGAATAATAATGAAACAGTCACTAATTAGGTTAACTAATTACCTGATGGACCACGTTGGAATGTACAAATTGTAGCCGTGGAGTTTGCAAGGCGGATCCACTCGAAACGAATTCTCGGGATGACAACAGTTTCGAGATATTGATGTAGATAATAATGAAAGCAGCTCTCGCGTGCACCACGGTGCCCCGGCTCACCGATTCAAGGAAAACGTGAGAGCCGCTTTTGATATTACCACGGACAAGTTGCACGGAACGTCGCTTGCACGCGCCGCCCGGCTAATGTTGTTTAGGACTTTCTCAACACGGGCGCTCGCCGCTTTGTCAGCGCCATCTCATAACTGTGCGCCCTGTTTGAACGGCTACTAGCGTTCTGGAAAGCGTCCGTCCGAATTGATACACCACTTTGGCCTCGGTAGCGCTGCGATTTATGCTTCAAATTTGCGTGAAACACTGCTTGCGCGTCCCGCCCCTGCTGATGCGATTTCGGATTTTGTAGCTGCATGCGGGCTATAGCTATAAAATTTGGGCGAATGCACCTGCGCGAAGCAAGTGCCCCGCTTGGTCCTTATGCGGCATTTAACGTGAGTGTAATTCTTTCAGTTAATATGCAATACGAAGCCTCGAGCCACTTGGTATTATTGGAGGGACAGTGAGACCAATTTTGTTTAGAAATTGTTTAGAAACGATGAGGACGTGCACCTTCCAGCCATCTGCCTTCCCCATCATAAAGCGTCCTTGCTGCGCGTAATTGGAACAAACGCTTTTTCGGGCGCCCTTCAATGCAAACACACCTGTTTCTTTGCGTAAAAAAAAAAAAAAAACAGATAATACTGGGGTTTTGCGTGCCAAAACCGCGGTCTGATTATGAGGCACGCCGTAGTGGACAACTCCGAAATAAATTAGACTACCTGGGGTTCTTTAACGTGCTCCTACACCTTAGTGCACGGTTTATTTATTTATTTATTTTTTTTTTTCATTTCGCCCCCATCGAAAAGCGGCTGCCGTGGCTGGGATTCGATCCCATGACCTCGCGCTCAGTAGCCAAACGCTATACCTACTGAGCAAACACGGCTGGTTTGTTTCTTTGTGTACTTGCTTTTGTTAGCTGTCTTTTTTTTTTCAGTTTAGTTGTAACTGCTTTGCTGTTTATTCACTGTCAGAGACAAGGTTTAATAAAGCAAGCCACTTTTTGTTTCTTCTTTTTTTGTATTTCTTGCCAAGAGGTTCGAGCTGTTTTTATTCCCCGGCCGCCACTGTCATCATGAAATCGAGTGTTACCTTGCGCCGTCTAGGTTTTTTACGCAATGGCGACGGACTTCGCGCTTGCTATTTCCGTAGATAGATGGCGGTAACGTGTTTTCGCATCCATATCAACAGTCACTGGCCACCGCTGATATTATTTAAACAAGTGTTCCAGCTTTCTTACGCTATGACGCACTTCGGCGTTCTTATTTCCGTACATCCATGACGTGATTTTGACTCTTTCAGTGTGGGCGCTCCTGTGTGTGTGTGCGCGCGCGTGCGTGCTTGCGTACGTGCGTGCGTGTATATACGTACATACATACATTTATACAGGATTTTTATGTGACTAGAACCGATGATTTTATTGACAGCGGGCAGCCACAACTCAATGAAACCAATGACATATGTTTTGCTGTCATGTGACGCTCCTTATGTTAAGTTTTATGTTGCGCCTAATTAGTTAATCAATAAGGATTATTTGCGGAAATTGTTTATTATTCACTTTAGGGCCAATTACGTTTCATTTCGTTCTTGAGGGCATTTTAAAACGACCGATCTATTTTTTTTTTTTTTTGCAGCAACACACATCCAGTGTGGTGAATTATTCCCGCGTTTATTGAAAGCCCGCGAAATGTGAAATAACCCCACGTGACTGAGCTTATGTGCTACTCTATTGCGTGCACACACACACAGTCACTCACACACGCTTATATATATATATATATATATATATATATATATATATATATATATATACACACACAGGGGGTTTCAGCGAGCACTTTCAAAAATTCTTTTAAGTGCACACTGCAAATTCTGTAGGCGCATATGCATAAAGCTTCTTACAATTTCTGAATAGCAAAAGTCATGCTTTTTTACTTCGCGTGAGGCAATCTTACCAACACAAATCGTTTGTCGCAGCAGTTATCTGTGATTACTCATTCAAACAATATCATTAAGCTAGACCGGTTGAAAGACTGACGGCCGCACATTTCGCATCCCCTAACAAAGACGAGGTGGAGTTATCCGAGCTGGAGCTGTGGTCTGGAAAAAAAATAGAAGTAATATAAGTTTGATGTTTACACACAACGCAATTGCAGGAACAAATTTGAGCACTGTTTCCACAAAACAGTGCATTCAATTGATGTACGTCAACTCCTGTTATATTTTGTGGTAGGATTTATGCTAAAAATATGGCACAAAAATTTAACAATCCAAATTCTTATTTTAACTGCTACTGTATTGCAATAACAGGTTTGGTAATGCTACTTTCTCAACAGTTGCCTGAAAACACTGATCAGTTTCTTACAGCTAAATAATATTCATCACTGAATTTCGTATTAACTTGTCAATAAGGCACTGAGGGATTAGTTTGTTCAACCTATTTCTATACTCGTCTTCCTAGTTCTGCAGAATGCCTATTACTGGAAGACGGTATTCCAAATGTTGTAAGCCACTGGTAAACGGTCTATGAGCATTTCCTATTATACACCAATTCGTTTTGCACATGGGGAATGGCGGGAACACCGGAGCGCGTGGCTCGCTCGATCAGCGCCGACGTAAGCACCTTGGTACGCATTGCGCGCCAGCGCGACTTGACCAGAAGGTAAATACGTTCCTTCTGAACAAAAACTGCTCGCGTGCTTAGTTCTCAGTTAACAACCGCGAACATCGCACATCAGAGATGAATTATCCATAAATAAGAACAGACAAGAAGACGTTTTTTTTTTCGTTTTTTTTTTCACGTACATTTTGCGGGGCAACGTAAAATGCACCCGGCGCCGTAGCAGGAACGCGAAGGAAACGGCGCTTGCAATGCTTTCTGCACTAGCACAGTGCTCCTTCAAATGGTCTCCACACCTTGTGAAGCTCTAGGTGAATTGCACTGTCTAACCAAAAACACGCAAGTCTCTAACTTAACCGCTTCGTGCGTGCACCAAGCATTCAAAGATTTTCCTCAAAGATAAATTATCAGTTTTTTTATTCCATAAAGCGAACAGCAGTCGCCGAAATATAACGAAACGCACTTTCCGTCACTTGTTCAGCTGGCACGCACGCGCGCGCGCGCGCACGCACGCTAACACACATGTATATATATATATATATATATATATATATATATATATATATATATATATATGTGTGTGTGTGTGTGTGTGTGTGTGTGTGTGTGTGTGTGTGCGCGCGCGCGCGCGTGAAATACGTGGGTTTATTATCTATTTGGTGGCGTTTCATTAAACGCCGGAAAAAATCACTACGCAGCATGTCATGCGTCTTGCCGCAAAAAAAAAAAAAAAAAAAAAAAGATGCATTGGTCGTTTTGGAAGGCCCTCTACAAAGAAACGAAACGCACTGGGCCCTAACGTGAACACTAAACACTTTGCGTAATTTATCTAAATTGATTAACTAATTAGGCGCAA
>NW_023607032.1:0-11555 GCF_013339745.2 Dermacentor silvarum | reverse complement strand
CGAAACGCGTTGAAGGCGGTGGCAAGTCAAGTTCAAGTCGAGGAGCGTTTATGAATACGGGGGTTATACTCTCTCAGCAGTCATGTGATGGCGTCGGCAAACGCGGTGCCCGTTCCGGCATGTGTAAACGGCTGCGTAAGACGCTGTGGCCTCTCCCCCCTTTTGGCGCTGAGCCGTGCTCCCTCTAGGGCTGCAGAAGATAGCGCCAACCTTTCCCTTTCCCTCAAGAACCACTTATCATCATCTCCCCCTTACTAGAGAGTACTGCACGTTTCTAACGCGTTTGTGCTAGCGTCCCCTTAAGCGGGAGATGGTGCAATTATAATGAAGGGCGCTGTTATAAAATAGGAATGACGTCACATATGGCGCGTGTCATTGGTGGAAGTCAATCGTTCGATTTAGTGCGGCGAGACTGGGCGAATTACACGGAAGATTCACGGTTTACCGATGATTCCCTCCGGAGCTTCGCCCACTCATCATTCACCCCGTGGATATGCGGTGTATTTTTTTTATATAGCTAAAGCTACACTAGCCGCATTCTCGCCGTTTCGCTGTGGCCGGTGGCAGCACCGCGAGCTGAGCCGTTGCCTAGCAACCGCTGCAGCTAGCGCCGCAGCTGGCGTCGCAGCGTTTCTTTCTCTATGGTCTGACCACCCCGCGGTGTCTTACCGGCGTCTGACACTCGTCTTTCGTATTGTGCCTCGATGCCAGCGCCGCGGCGCTGGCATCGAGGCACCCTAGTCTTTCGCCCGGCGAACTGCTTCACTGGAGAGGGTCCGGAATGCCAAGCGCGCGAAGCTAGCGTCGGAGAATGAGGAAGAGCGAGCCGTTCGGCTCGCAAAATGCTTGGACTTGTCGGCTTATAATTTATACCTGGCTTATATCGATAAGTGTATACCTAAGTATAATATTTACAGCTAACTAAAAGGCTAACCAGGTGAAACCAAGACTTAACCAGACTAAATGAAGTTTTCGCTCTGCATATCCAGGGTTAGCTGAGCTAAGCCGCATTTCGTATTTTAAGTTTTATAGGATAAAAAAAAAAAAAGAATCGCCTGGGGAAAACAGCAAGATTCTGGTCCTTGATCTGCATTATTAGATGAGGTCGACCAGACAACACAGCACAAGCACCAGGAATCGAAGCATATATTCAGCAAATAACAAAAATCACTAAATATATTGTTAAGTAATGTGCGGCACATATTGCCATTTACGAATTGCAGCCGGTGAGCTTGCAAGACGTATCCACTTCAAATGAATTTCCACGATCACACCAGTTTCGGGATTTCATTTTCCGAAGTGCAAGACGAAATACGTGGGCGTTCCAGCTATTTCTGTGCTTCAGTGCATAAAAGCGCACTGTGTCAAAAAGTGAGTGGAATTTTTACTTCGAGTTTCATGGTACATATTTCCAAACTGTCATTGTTCTGGAAGTTCATTCCAAGTGGATACTGCTTGTAAATTCGTGAATTGCAATATGTGCTGTAAAGTAATTGATTCACAAGATAATTAGTGAATCTTTGTTAATATAATTGAATATGTGTTTCGTTTTCCGGTGCATGCCCGCCCCTATGAAGAATCCAACTGAAGGATAGAATTATGTTAACAGCAACAGGCTATTTTCAAAAATTCCATAAAAGTGAAAGAAGATCACCCTGTATATTGGTTGGACCGATATGCGACTAAACGGTATCTTCTATTTCACATGTGTGTGAATGCAGAAACTCTTGTTCACCGCAGAGATTGCGCCGCTTTAGATGAGACTGACAGCGCTGAAAAAAAAATAATAACACCTAATATAGTAGTCAACGTGGGACTGGCATTTTCGATTTAACCGTCTTTTTCTTTCATTTCTGGGAAAACATTTTCAAAATTTCAGGAATGCTAACTATAAAGGTTAAGATTGTGTAACTCAGCACTAAACACAACATCAAAATTCTGTGAACTCGAGCTAATAATGCATCCAAATCAGAAACAATTTAAGCAATACAAGGCTCTAAATATCCCACTAATATTTGAGTAAGACTTATACAACACGTTCGTTAACGTGGGTACACTTTAACGTAATCTGCAAATCTGTACATCACATTTTCCACTGAAGGTGCCCCAATGGATGCAGTTCAACAAAATACAATGTCTGCTTTTAGTTCTCAGTTGCGAGTTTGTAAGTTTAGGGTTTCTGTTTTCTTCGTTTTACAGAGTTTCTGCAATCTAGTAAAAAAAAAAAATGTCACTCCTAAAGAGGAATTCTGCTTTCTAGATGCGCTACAATCAAACTTTTTCTAGCACATTTAACAAACTACATTTGAATTGGCTCAACACCTTCTTATTCAAAATTTCTTCGTTTTACATGCGTTTGAAAAGGCACACTAATTGTGTGCGCGCACTTCTGCGGGACAACTTCACTCCTTCACAATATTCCAGGGTGAGTTATCCTGGAGAATTTACTTAAAGCTTCCCAGCGGGATGAAAATTGTGGCATAGACACTTAAGACTGCTCACGTGTGAGAATGCGAGAGGATTATAGTCTCTTCGGCGAAATGTTTCTATGCGCGCTCTTTCTACGCGCAAGCTCTCACCTGCGTTCTATCTGCACCTCGGTAAGGTCAAATCAAAACGCGCCAATCGTCTCAACGCGCTCGCTTGCCCGCGAGGAATTTATCAATCGAAGGAGTGCACAGCGACATCGAATTGGACATTAACATGTTTTATTTTATACACTCAGTTTACACACTCATCACGTGGAGCCACCTCTTACCAGAAGGCGGTGGGGTCACGTGTGGAATGACGTACGCACTAGTGACACTAGGCACACGTTTAGTCAACGAGAACCATGGTACGCCGCCGGCTACGACTGAGTTGGCCGCTATGAAAATAACTTACGGATGTACGTTTCATATTCGTAATAAATACCACGAATAAAAAAAAAAGAGCCGCCGTGGCTTCCGGAAAGCGGGCTTGTCTCGTTCCCCAGAGGCCCGGGTTCGATTCCCACCCAGACCTACATGTACCGAATTGTCTTTTCGAAGCCATGAATTTACTTTGTTTTCAGGAACCTCCCTCATAAATTTGACGTCAATCCGATAATTTTTTGCGTGTTCTTACTTTTTGCGCCGTAGGTCATTTGTTGTACGATCGTGTGATCACGCCGGATTTTCTGCCTCATGGAACAATAATGCTTTCACATTAGCAGTATCAGCTTCGAAAAGCGCATAATATTGGAAGTCTATAGAGCGCGTACTTAAGATATTATTGACCGCCTTGCAAAACAAGTTGCGGTTAAGTGGGGATCCGACCTTTTTTTTTTTATTTTGTAGGGGTGCGACCTGCACTTCGTATACGAATACGAATACATAATTTAAGAGGCTTCGTGCGTGGGCGTAAGAACAGGACGCACCGGGACCGCACCATCGCCCAACCCACGCATTCGTCCCGGTGTTAATCAATTGTGCCGTCAAAATTTCTGGATTTGGCAGCTTGTAAAAGCTGAGTTGACGTCAACGTTCCATTTCATGAAGACGCCGAGAACTAAGTTGGGGCGCGACTTGTGCGGACCCCCTGATGCAAACAACCAGAGGGATGTGATGGAATTCCTTGATAGTGCCGAGTTGTGGGAAACCAACGCGTATTCGCCGTCGAACTGATACACCCGGGATATTGTAGAAGCCACTTTTTTTTTTGCTCAGTAAGCTGTCAATAACAGCGACGGAAGAGGTCAACGGCCATGCAATACGATTCCCGACTGAGCTGCTTTCCATGAATGGCGCGTGTACATAAATACCGCATGTAAATACCTGTGCAATATTTACCCTCGTCAATGGTCACCTACTGCACACGAAAACAGTAGTGTCCTCCACACACTTTCTTTGTCCTTTGCGTAACTCTTTAACTTAGTTTAACTTAGTTTGTTCTTATTTCGAAATTCGAATAGCGTGAATATGCTTCCTTAAGCGAAGCTACTGCGACCTTAAATCCACGTAGTTCCTCCAGCACGGCGCGAAATCTCCGGCGCACCTTCGCCGCCACCACGTGACGTCACGGCGACTGTGCTGCGGCCTAGTTCTAGTTAGTGTTGGAATAACACAGCCGTCCGAGAGCGAGGGTGATTTGCCTTCTCGGTTATGTCCTCTCCCCTCACGCAGCACCTTGCGCGGTGCTGGGGTAGCAGATGGTCCACTTCGCCCCCTCAGCTCCGTCGAGGCGCCTTCCTGCCGTGACGTCACAGCCAATGGGAACTCCGTCGAAGCACGCTCGTGACGTGGCGTCGCATCCAATGAAATTTAGGAGCTGTTTCGCTTCTACAGACGCCGGCTTTTACGCTCAATGAGCCATAAGACGCTTTCGCTTCAAAATGTTACTATTATGTAGCAGCCTCTCCAAGCCCCAAAAACGTCGGTGTCACCCCAGCCACTATATAGGAGAGAAAGTTAGAATTATCTGCAATGAATCAAACCACAGCGCCAGGACCAGACGGATTAGTAAAATGATTTTACACCACATTCCGTGATGCACTAGGGAGCACGCAGAATAAAATGATAAATAGCTGACTAATTGATGAAGAGAAACACTATTTCTTCAATTTACGATTAGTAACGCGTCTTTTAAATAAAAGAATGGACCCGAAAATTCACAAATCGTGCAGACCAATCAGACTTGGAAACACAGATTGCAAGATAATTACAACAATCTTAACCACTAGAATATGTAACATACTCCCAGAAATAGTGTCACCCTTTCAAGCATGCTTTCTCCAAGGTCGACCAATTTTCGCAAACCTTTCCCTCATACGCCACACATTTAAATATGCAGTGCAAGAAAACAAAAACGGTTACAGGCACATTCATAGCAATACTTTTCTTAGCGGATTTGAAAAAAAAAATGTCGCAGTTTCGCTCGAAAGGCGAAGCGTCGATTGCGATAGAGAATTAGTAGACAGCTAAACGAAGCAAAGAAAGTAAGACTTAGAGATTGACTCCAACCAAAAAAGAAAATTTACTAGCCCGACGTTTCGGAACCAATTCGGCTCCTTCTTAAGGGGGTATTCTTCGGAGGTGGCGGTGTGCCGCTTTTAAAAGGTCCATCGTAAGAAAGGAGAGGAAGCGGGAGAGAGCGTAAGGTGCGGGGACACTTGACAGGGCACCTGTTCTAGACAGACGAAAGAGGTGGTGGGGGTGGGAGGCTTCGGCGTCGCTGGTCGGCTGGGTTGACCGATGCTGGGCGCCCGTTAGTCGCGGGAATGCGTTGATGAGGGACAGGGGGGGGGGGGGGGGGGGGAAGGGGGACGAGTTGTTGATGGTGTTGCTGACCCCCCCCCCCCCAGAAATTGTTGAACCAAGAAGTTGTACCGATAGCGAAGCCATAGCTGAAATTACGACTAGAACACAGGATTAAGCTGTTGTTTCAGCCAATCAGACGACGGCAAAGATGCATCTCTTTCACTTTCTATTGCCGATGCTGTCGAAACGGTAATGGGATAGGTCCACGGAGCGCTAAGCCATGCAGATAATTGCGAGTCCTTGTGAAAAATCCTAACTAACCACATGGCACAGATATTCGGCATAAGAACATGTCGTAACTTCACAAAACTAATGAGTGTCTATGGCCATCAAGTAAAGAAGCAGCTTCTGACCTCCCGTCCCAAGACGCTCAAACTGCATATACATTCGTTGATGTCCAACAGAGTCATAGTAAAGGCATCAATGATGCCACACCGGGCTGAGAAGAAACGGACATGGATCCCCGACCGCAAAAAAAAGAAAAAAAAACGTTCTACATTTCATTTGTCCAAAAAAGGTGCTACACTTATTCACTCAAAGGCCAAAAAATATTAGAAAGACAGCCTTAAAAGGAAGATTTCTTAAAACAAAGCGTTTTAAGTAAGGCAGTTACTAAATCAATTCTTCCGCAACGATAGGACTTCCTAAAATTATTCATTGGAATTACCGATCAATTCAGTCTGCAGTAATATACTTAATGTATTTGTCCTTGAAATTTTCCGCGGATATTATATGCATTACCAGAAACCGCGCTTTCAGAGTACCAATATTTTCAATTAAATACCAATCTACCCACTGGACCAACCATCGAAAGGCGAAGGTTCAGCATTCTTTGTTTGTATGAGAATTACTCTGAAGGCGAAGATTTCATATAACTATATGTTTTCTGCAAGTGAAATTTTTACCTTAGATATGACTTTACCAGGTTTCCTACCTTTTTTAGTAAATTTATACTTTCCTGCGGGTGTACAGGAGACTGGATGTTTGGATTCCGCTGTGACCTCGTGGTGTAGGGAGAAAAATCGTTTTGGAGATTTCATTCCTATCACACGTGTTGGCGTTTTCGAACTGACCAAAGTGGCAATACCCTTGTAGGATTGCCTAATAGTTAACAATCCGTCTTGGGTCAATACCGTAATTCCTACATTTATTTGCGATCGCTCGCGCTAAGCCTTGAATTTAGATTTTGCAAGTTCATATCTCACAAGTTCTTCCTGGAGAGCATTGGACTGTGCCACCAGCAATTACCACTTTGCAATAATGTTTGCAAATTGCTTGCCCGATAATGCCATCATGCTCTCGGGTCCTCGTATTCGTAACATACAATAAATTTAAAATATATCTAAAAGCACATTTGACTTTCCTTTCTGAAGAGCGCAAAGATACTAAAGCTATAAAATTTGGGCTGTTTTTAAAAGATCGTACACAACCGCTGAAATTATTGTTGAATCTTCCAGCAGAGCCTCTTCTAGTCTTTGGTAGAATCTAGACTGTACACGAGACAACCAACCATGACAGGCTGCTGGGAAGCAACTTCTTAATTTATAAATAAGAGCTAGCCCCAATCTAAAGCTTACTCTAAAGTTGAAACGTTTCAGTCATGTCCCACGCAAAAAGGCATACGCGAAAGAAAAGGTTCACTTTCTTATCCCGTCGCAGAAGCATTTTCTTATACGTCACTGCTGTAAAGCACATCAAACTCTTCGTGTTCTGCACCTCATTCATCAGTTACAGGGAATGCTTGTTTTCCGCACATGACTGTAGGAGAATGTTAAGATCCTCACGTCCATCTTTCGACAATTATTTACTGACTGTACCTAATTTTTAGGCATTATTAGGCAGTAAATGTCATGGGAAACGACAACACGAAGATTATTCTAATCTATAAAATTTTCCAGTCTGCGCACTAAATACAGAGAAAATATTTATTCGTATAGCTTTTACCGTTGCGGAGATATTGAGGCAAATGTTGAAAAGGTTGGTATTTTCAGACAATTGGTTTTAAAGTGGCGGAATAACGGCTTTATTACACAAGCGCAATTCAAGCACGCAAATTGATGGGTTCATTCAATAAGCACCAGCGAAGTGCTTGTCGCTAAACTCTCTTTCTCCTTTGTTGGTTTGGTGCCTTGCCATTCCGACCCTCTTTGCGGACTACTGGGTAGCCTAATAGGCGAAGTAAAGTCAATGCGATAGCGTCAAAGTTGTGAAACCCCAGCCATAACTAGTGCCTTGGCGAAATTTCAATTTCGGGAGATTGAATTGGATAATGCTGTCATTACTAAATTGCACAGAAACATCGAGCATGATTACCTACCACAGGAATACAGTGGGAATAAGAAGCAAAAAAATGCTGACTACTTACAAAAATTTGAATAGCGCTTGTTACAAGAATATTGCCACTCAAACGTAGAAGAGAGAGTAACTGTTCAAGTTATTTTACAATCATGTATTTCAGGAGCAGTGAGTGTAATCAGATCGCTCAAAGATAACACAATCGGTGGACGCGCTGTTCACAAGATCCTTGGGGCGCATCGTCTGTGCCATTACTACGCTCGAATGAGCTGAATACCAATGGTATCGCCATAAAATACCTGTTCTTTAAGGTGTTCGGTATGCCTTGTTTGGCGACAAATAGCCACTGCTGTCGATTTGCGAGTTGTACAAGTGTGCATTCCGGGTCTTCTAGTGTGGTGCGGGCATATTGTCCTCCCACAGTTGTATCAGCGGCTTCGTCGTCGCGTCGGGCCAGCTGACGCACTTTCGGGTGGACGCTTGCGAAGGGCCCGTGCTGCATTCGACGCCGACGATTTTTCCGCCATCTTCTCGGTTAGCGATCTATCTGGCCGAGAAGATGGCGGATCTACATGCGGCGGAGAGCAGCATGACCGCGGTTAGCCGCCTAACCGTCGTTTCGGCTGCTTTGTAACGGAGCTAACTGCGGATAGAGATGTCGTTAGGGGTTCCCTTGTAAGAAGTGAGTCCCTAAATTGAGAACCTTTTCTGCAGCATATCAACATTTCAAACTTGGAGGTGAAGCATAAAAATGCGTGATAAAATGTTATCAAAGCTCTAAAATAAGGTTCGCTGCTACATGCGAAGTATAGGCACTGAACATTTAAATAAAGATATATATTGGTAGTTTATATAGTTATACAGTTTAAAAAGTTCATAGAAAACTTGAGGCTTCGCTGTTGCTAAAGCAAGAGTCCTACAATGGAATAGCAAATTGTATGGCTCCATTAGCAGTGCTTACCCTCGACATCGAAGAGAACACAATCTGATGACCAAGCTTAGCAAGTGATTTAACATTCTGTTCGCCCTAAATATAGGTCAGTATCTGTTAGAAGCTTCTATGATTAAAGAAATTTACTACATATCCACGACGTTAATGATGATGAGTGGGCGAAGCACCGGGGGATCATTCAGGTAAACCAGAGCTACGGACGAGAGAGAAGGAGAGCGCGCGTCGGGAACGAACACTCTTGTGCCCCGCAGCGTCCCTAGCTACGGACGAGAGAAATAGAGAGAGAGCGTCGGGAATGAACGCCCTTGTGCACCCCAGTACCCCTTATCTACGGACGAGAGAGAGAGCGCGCGTCGTGAACGAGAGAGAAAGAGAAAGCGCAGCGAACACCCTTGTGCACCCCAGCGGCCCTAGCTACGGACGAAAGAGAGAGAAAGCGTGCGTCGGGAACGAGAGAAAGAGAAACGAACGCTGGATGGACGGATGGACGGACGGATGGATGGATGGATGGATGGATGGATGGATGGATGGATGGATGGATGGATGGATGGATGGATGGATGGATGGATGGATGGATGGATGGATGGATGGATGGATGGATGGATGGATGGATGGATGAGGCTGAACCCTTTAAACCGGGCGGTGGCATACGCCACCTAGCCATGACTCTTAACATATTTTGTACTTTGTGGTGGTTGAAATTTCACCCCTGCCTTGATTTTATCCACCAGTCAGATAACCTCCGTTTGTTTATTTCTACCCGCTTAAAGTCTATTTTGCCTTCTCTGTCCCTAAACCCCAATGCTTTGAAAAAATCAGCCCCGTTGCTTTGCACTGTAGGGTTAAGGCCTTTACAGAAAAGTACGAGGTGTTCAGCCGTTTCCTCTTCTTTTCCACACGCACAGCACAACGTGTCTATACCTTGGTACTTGACTCGGTACATCTTAGTCCGCAATACTCCCGTCCTGGCTTCAAACAACAAAGAGCTTCCCCTAGAATTATCGTAGATATTTTCTTTGGCAATTTCTTGCTTTAAAGTTCGGTATGTTCCCAGTGGTGATTTCGTCTGCATCCCTGTTTTCCACAGACCCCTCTCTGTTTTCTTAACCTTTTTCTTAACCGCTGTTTCCTGGTTTGCACCTCTCCTGCAGTCCAAATATTTGATTGACAGTTTTCTGGTCAGCTTCATCCATTTTGTATCAACATTCCTCATGTACAAATAACTGAAAACTCTCCTTGCCACCGCTTTTCTGCCATTTCTCTCAATCGCTCCTCAAATTCTATCTTGCTGCTGGCTTCCCTGCCCTCGAATGACGTCCATCCCATGTCACCCTGTACCCCCTGATTTGGTGTATTTCCGTGTGCTCCCAGAGCCAGTCTACCTACGCCTCGCTGCTTAACTTCCAACCTTGCTCGAACCTCTGATCTCATGCACAGAACCGCATTGCCGAAAGTCAAACTAGGGACCATCACCCCTTTCCAAATCCCTCTCACCACTTCGTACCTATTGTAATTCCACAGTGGCCTATTTTTCATCACAGCTGCATTTCTGCTACCTTTAGCCGTCACATATTTTTCATGTTCCGTTAGGTACTCAGCCCCATTATTTATCCACACTCCAAGATATTTGTACTTATCCACCACCTCCAGCGTAACCTCCTGTATTCTATGCTCGCTGCCCTGATTATCATAAAAAGTCATGACTGCCGATTTTTCTTTACTAAACTTCAAACCTAAGCTATCTCCCTCTTTACCACATATGTCCATTAATCTCTGCAAGTCTTCCTTGCTGTCAGCCATAAGTACAATGTCATCCGCATACATCAGTCCTGGTAACGACTGTTTAATCCATTCTCCTTGCTTGAAATAGGAAAGGTTGAAGCCAAGTCTGCTCCTGTCTATTTTTTTCTCTAATCCTTGTAAATACAGCATGAACAACAGAGGTGACAGAGGGCACCCCTGCCTAAGCCCATGCTGTATCTCTATAGGCCCAGATACTTGTTTTCCCATTTTATAAGCACCTTGTTACTTTTACAGATATTTAAAAGATTTCTTACACCATCTTCCACATCTAGAGTGCCCAGTATGTCCCACAAACCCTTTTGGATTGCACTGTCATAGGCTCCCTTGATATCCAGAAATGCAAGCCATAGGGGCCTGTGTTCCTTTTCTGCTATTTCAATACACTGTGTCAATGAGAACAGATTATCTTCTAACCTTCTTTGTTTCCGGAACCCATTTTGTAGTTCCCCCAGCACCTCCTCGCTCTCCACCCATGCCTGTAGTCTGTCCTTTATAATCTGCATCACCACCCTGTAAACCACTGACGTCACTGTTATGTGACGGTAGTTGTTTATGTTGGCTTTGTCCCCCTTTCCCTTATATATAATGCTCATCCTGCTCAGTCTCCACCCGTCGGGGGCTTTACCGTCCATTAGCATTTTGCTCACTGCCTCTCTTAATGCTTTCTTAGATTTTGGGCCCAATGTCTTTATCAACATAATTGGGATGCCATCAGGACCTGTCGACGTGCTACTAGGAACCCTCTTCTCTGCCCTTTCCCACTCGCTTTGTACCAGTGGAGCCACTGCACTGACTAGTCTATCCTCACCTGATTGAGCACATGCTATGTTTCGTTCTTTAAATTTTTCTGTCATCATTGTTCTTATATGTTCCATCGCCTCATCTCCCTCTAGTCGAACACCTTGAGCTGTAACTATAAACCTCTGCTCCAGGCTAGTCTTATTACTCAAGGAGTTGAGATGTTTCCAAAATTTCTTCGCTGCTTTTCTGTCCTTTTTGTTTACTTCTGACAACCATTGGCTCCCCTTTCTTCTGATCTTCTCATTGATCAAATGGGATGCCTTCCTTCTACAGTTTAAAAAGTTATTCCATTTTCTGCCTACATCAGCTTCTGGTTCACCCCTCTTATTTGAATATCTGTGTTCCCTGGATGCTTCCTGACGTTTCTCTATGGCCTTCTTAACCTCCTCATCCCACCAGCTCTTGGGTTTACGTCTTCTGTTCCTTTT